>NC_087201.1:94621700-94659556 GCF_015104395.2 Macrobrachium nipponense | reverse complement strand
GGGAACCTCAAGCGCCTTCCAGATCTCCCTCTCCTGCTTTTGAAGAGGAAAGGGAGTCTTCAACCAAGAAGATCTTGTTAAACCTACAGGAGCAAATAGCTTCTTTGGTGGAAGTTCTATCCAAGGAGCCTCCTCGTAGAAAGGACGATAAGCTGCCTGTCAAAAGATCTAGACACTGATCTCCTGCCAGGTGCAATGAACCTTCCAGGGAAGTTGTCGCACAGGCGGCCATCTCTGGGGGGAACGAAGCACTAGACAGGCGAGAGGTAGAAGAGGAAGAAGCGCCAGCCAGGCGCCAGGCAACACTTGAAAGTGATTCAAGGTACAACAGGGAAGTTCTCACAGGATGTGATGAGCCAGCCAGGCGCAAAGCGCCTGATTATAACCAAGATCTTTCTAGGCGCCAACTAGGAACAAAGCGCCAACCAGGTGCGAGGCGCCAGCCAGGCGCGAGGCGCCAGCCAGGCGCGAGGCGCCTGCCATGCGCGAAGAGCCTGATAGGCGCCAGGCTCCAATTAGACAAGAATCGCCAATGGGTAGACGTAGGGAGGCAATATCTCTTAGTCCCTCACCTGCGAGAAGTTCTTCGCCTGCGGAAAGAAGAAAGTCGAAGGAAGAGACATGCGATAGAAGGGAGCGTTCTCCTTCTGACCCTCTCGAACTAGAGGAAGTGTCGGAAGATGAGGTTACAAATAAAGAAGGACTTTCGAACTATAAAGTTCTTACGGCTCTCCTGGAAGAATATGGAGATTCTCTGACTCCAGGTGCTCCTCCTTCTCCGCGCTCTCTATTCTCGAGTGCTAAATCTCTGAAGTCGTCGTCCTTCCTTAAAAATGAGACCGGCCATATCAATGAAGAGGGCCCTTCAGTCTTTCGGTTCCTGGATTCAATCAAAGAAGGAACTGGATAGGACGGTTTTTTGTATGCCTCCGGCCAAACTGACGGGCAGAAGAGGCATATGGTACGAGACTGGAGAAAACATGGGACTGCCTCTTCCTACTTTGGCAGAATCGGACTTCTTGAGTCTCATAGACTCTTCAAGAAGGCAGGCTTTAAACTCGGCCCGAGCGACATGGGGCCTTTCTGAAATGGACCACCTCCTCAAGGGGCTTTTCCACGTCTTGGAAGTGTTCAATTTCCTGGATTGGTCCCTTGGGGTTTTGGCCAAAAAGACCCATGAAGCAGAAGGCCTAAACCCAGAAGCTTTACTTAGCATCCTAACGTGCACAGACAAAGCGGTTCAGGATGGTTCGGCAGAGGTCACCTCCCTCTTTGGTGCGGGAATTTTAAAGAAGAGAGCGGTTTTTAGTTCTTTCCTGACTAAAGCCGTCTCTCCCTCGCAGAGAGCCGCTTTGCTTTTCGCTCCTTTATCAGAGCATTTGTTCCCTTCTCAGTTAGTGAAGGATATTTCACATTCTCTAACTGAGAAGGTGACTCAGGATCTCCTCATGCAATCATCGAAGAAGAGTAGACCTGTGGCTAATGAAGACAAGAAAGGGGCTCGTCCATCGCGGCAGCCCTTTCGAGGAGGCCCTTCTTCTAGAGCAATCTCCAAAAGGAAGGCTACAGAAAAACTAAGGAAGAGCTTCCTTCCGACCTTTAAAAAGGGTGGGTAAATGAGAAAGAGATCCTCCAAACACCAGTAGGTGCCAGGCTACAGGAATTTGCGGAAGCCTAGGCACGTATAGGAGCCGACTCATGGTCATGTCAATCATCAAGAAGGGATATTACATCCCCTTCAAGGACAGCCCTCCCCTGACATCAACACCGAGAGAACTGTCTGCAGATACAAGGACCCTGTACTGATGGATACTCTTCGACAAATGGTGGAACAAATGTGGGACAAAAGGGCAATCGAGCTAGTACTGGATCACAACTCCCCGGGGTTTTACAATCGCCTTTTTTTAGTCGCGAAGGCTTTGGGGGGATGGAGACCAGTCCTAGATGTAAGTGCACTGAACAGATTTGTAGAGAAAGAGAAGTTCAGTATGGAAACGTCTGCTTCAGTCCTTGCAGCCCTACGTCAAGGAGACTGGATGGTATCTCTCGATCTTCAGGATGCCTATTTCCACGTCCCGATTCATCATTTGTCGAAGAAGTACCTTCGTTTCATGATGGAGGGAAGGATCTATCAGTTCAGGGCCTTGTGTTTCGGCCTGTCCACAGCTCCTCAAGTTTTCACAAGTCTAATGAAGAATGTGGCTAGATATCTACACCTGATGGGAATAAACATCTCCCTCTACCTAGACGACTGGCTCATCAGGGCCAGATCGCGGAAACAGTGTTTGGAGGACCTTTAAACGACACTAGACCTTCTAAGGACTCTAGGATTAATCGTAAACTAGAGAAATCTCAGATGATCCCCAGACCAGACATGGTTTATTTGGGGATTCGGATGGATTCTCGGGGTTTTTTTTCGAGTGGTTTCCTTCTCTAGAGAGAATAACAAAAGGTTGCGCAATATCTCCAGCTTCTTAGGGAAGGAGCGCAGTTCAGCGAGGGAATGGTTGAGCTTCTGGGACCTTTCCTCACTGAAACAGTTCTTTCCTCTAGGAAGACTTCATCTCCATCCACTGCAATTCTTCCTGAAAAGGGTTTGGAACTGGAAGACAGGACAGCTCACTGATACATTTCCGATTCCTCTAGAGGTGAAAAATCACTTAAGGTGGTGGTTACCCCCTCTAAAGGAAAACAGAGGTGTGTCCCTGGAAGTTCGGAACCCAAACCTAATATTGTATTCCGACGCGTCGGAGACGGGGTGGGGTGCAACCTTGGGATCAAGAGAATGGTCAGGCACTGGTCGAAGAGCAGGTGTCATGGCACATAAACTGCAAAGAGCTCTTAGCCATTCATCTGCTCTAAAGGGCTTCGAGCAGATAGTCAGATAAACTCCGACAACACCCACCGTTCTGGCGGCTTACATAAGGAAACAAGGCGGGACTCACTCGTTCTTTCGTTACGAGTTGCAAGAGACCGCTAGTATGGGCGCATCGAAGAAACATCTCTCTACTGACAAGGTTTGTCCAAGGAGAGAGGAACGTGAGAGCAGCCAGGCTGAGCAGGAGGTTCCAGGTCCTTCCCACAGAATGGACCCTCCACTCAGAAGTGTGTCAGACCTTTGGTCACTTTGGGGGAGGCCTCAAATAGACCTGTTCGCCACGTTCCTCTCCAAGAGGATAAGCACCTTTTGCTCTCTGGCAGACGACCCCAGAGCTTTTGCAGTAGATGCCCTTCTCCTAGATTGGTCCGGACTGGATGTATACGCCTTTCCCCCATTCAAGATCCTGGGGGAAGTGATCAGAAAGTTCGTGGCCTCGAAGGGGACAAGGATGACTCTGATAGCCCCATTTTGGCCAGCCCGAGATTGGAGTGGACGGTGGACTTCCCCAGTTCTCTTCCAAACAGGATAGATCTGCTCAAACAACCCCACTTCGAGAGGTACCATCAAAACCTCCCCGCTCTTGCTCTGACTGCCTTTCGACTATCGAAAGACCTCGTCAGAGCGATGGGCTTTTCTCGCAGGGCTGCGAGCGCAATCGCTAGAGCCCGCAGATCATCTACAATGCGAGTATATCAATCGAAGTGGGAGGTGTTTAGAAGTTGGTGTGGGTCGAAGAAGCTGTCCTCCTCCAATACCTCTGTGACCGAAATTGCCGATTTCCTTCTTTTCCTGAAAGAGAAATCTCATCTTTCTGTGTCAACCATCAAAGGATACAGAAGTATGCTCTCAGCCGTTTTCAGGAACAGAGGCCTAGATCTGGCTAACAAAAATAAAGATCTGCACGATCTGATTTGTTCATTTTGAGACATCAAACAAAAATCAAAAGAACCTAGAGCTCCGAGCTGGAATCTGGACGTGGTCCCAAGATTCCCTGTCTTCGAAAAGATTCGAACCACCTCATCGGGCTTCCTTTCGGGACATTACGAGAAAGTGCTTGTTTCTTTTTGTCTCTCGCTACGGCGAAAAGAATTGGTGAGCTGCACGCCCTTGAGTCTCGAGTAGGGTTCAAAGGAGACTCTGCCATCTGTTCGTTCCAGACTCTTTTTCTTGCAAAGAATGAGAATCCTTCAAAGCCCTGGCCCAGGAGCTTCGAAGTAAAGGGCCTGACTAGCCTAGTAGTAGGGAGGCAGAAAGGTCTTTGCCTGGTCAGAGCACTTAAATTCTATCTAGACAGAAAGAAACAGATGGGGGGTTCGCAACATGGGTCTATGGTGCTCTGTAAAGGACCCCAAAAGACCGATGTCGAAGAATGCCTTGGCTTCTTTGTGAAGAACGTGATTACGGAGGCACATAATAACTGCCCAGACGACTCTTTTAAACTTTTGAGAGTGAAAGCTCACGAAGTTAGAGCAGTCGCGACGTCTCTTGCTTTCCAAAGAAATATGTCGCTTAAGAATATCTTGGAAGCCACATATTGGAAATGCAATTCGGTGTTTGCATCTCATTTCTTGAAAGACGTTCGGGTAATTTACGAGAAATGCTTTTCTCTGGGTCCGTTTGTGTCAGCGGATACGTTCCTGGGTATTGGAGCAAGCGCCGATCCTTAATTTTATGTACGTAACCCTCTTGTTAGATACGTTCTTGACTTCCTGCTGGAAGAATGTCCGATGTCGCACAGGCGGCCGTCACTTTGGCTCAGTAAGGAACTCGGGTGGTATCTGACTATTAGAGGGGTACAAAATTTTTTTTTTGTACTTTAGTGTGTGCGTATTGACTGTGTAATTCGAGTTATTGGTTGTTTGTGAGGAGTTTGGGGGATAACTCTGACAATCTTAGAACTAACACAGGTGTTAGGAGGTGATCAGGATCGGTTGTGTGCTCCTTAAATAAGGCATGTTGTCATATAAGTGGATTAGCACCCATTGACAAATGCCAGTCAGGCTCTGCCGAGTAAGTGGATAAGACCCTATCGACAGACCCCACAAGAAACTCTTGGCCACAGATCACTATCTCGCTAAGGCTCAGGAGGGAAGCAGACTCCTAGGCAGTAGCCACGAAGTCTTCCACCTAATCAGGTAGGAACCAAGGTCTATAAATACCTACAACATATGTTGTTTACCTGTCTATTCAGTAGTTAGCTGTCTCTTACCCTCCACCAAAGGGTGCCAATCAGCTAAGTATATATCTGACAGGGAAGTTGAATGTATAAAAATGATATTGTTATGATACAATAAAGTTTCATACATACTTACCTGGCAGATATATACGTTTTATGGCCCACCCAGCCTCCCCGCAGGAGACAGGTGGAAGAGAGAAAATCTGATAGAAAACAGGAATGTTCCTAGTCCTGCCACCCAGGGCAGGGTGGTAGAACACCTGACCTACCTGTAGTGAGTGCCGCGAATTTTGAATTTCTGTCGGGGACGACAGAGTCTATAGCTAAGTATATATCTGCCAGGTAAGTATGTATGAAACTTTATTGTATCATAACAATATCATTTTTTTTATTGTTTCACTCAGAAATGACTTTATATTGCTTAATCTGTCTTTTGCTTTTAATGCACTGCTCAGAAGTTTTCTCTAGCTGCCTTTGCCTAAACTGCCAGCCATGCAACAAGCTTATGGACAAGGGTCCTAGGCCACAGTCTTTTTTTAGAAAAGTTTTTATTCCCCGCAAGTGCAGGTTACATTCCTTTTAGTGGCATTTGAACAAGAAGCGGTCCCCTCAGTTAGACACAGAAGAGTTTCTGGTTCCTGTTCCACCAAGTGTGCCTAGACCCTATTATCAGGTGCTTCAAGAGATGGTTGGGGAGCTCATTGCTCACACCTAGTAAAATTGGGTTATTGGTGAAAGGAGGAAAGGATACTCCACATCAGTCTTTTAGAGCTGAAAGTAATCTTCCTTGCCGGAAAAGAGTTCTCAATTTATAGGCTTGGTGAGACAGTGGGAGTCATGTTGGACAGATCCATGACTGTAGCATACCTGAGAAACAAAGGTTGACCATATCTCAGGAAATGTTGCTTGGCAATACAGATCCTGGTAGTATTGGCAGAAAAAAGAAACTTTGGCTTTGATTCCCAGATATGTTTCAGTGAGGTGCAGTATAATAACTGACCCTTTCAGCAGACAGAACCAGGTCTTACCTGTAGAATGGCCTTTTCATATTGAAGTCTGCAGATTGTTGTAAAGAATGGGGGGCACACCAGTTGTGGACCTATTTGATACCAACCTAAAGAACAGGCTTAGAAAGTAATACATGCTTGGACAGTGAGATGGATTGCCTGGCTTTTATTGCCATTTGATTTTGCTTTTGAAGGCAGTGGGACTTTGGTGCCAAGTCATTAACCTCAGCTTGCAGATTGCGTTCCAGTAGCAGACCCCTTACAGAGTTAAGACTTTGGAGTGAGAAAAGTAACCGATCACAAACGACTTCTTGGTGTCCCCGAATTCCAAGATTCACACTTTTGTATCATGATACTTCAAGAATCAGAAAGTGCCTGTGTTTTGCCAGGAGGATTGCAAGATTTCAATTTGTACCATGCATTTTTGCCTGCAGATAACTGTTGGTCTTCAGTAAAAGAAAACATTACTGGATTAATGACAATTCCTATAAGTTGCATATTCCTATGCCTAGTTATGGATTTCTTTGTTTAGAGGATTTTACCAGAAAAGGAAAACATAGCAGTTAGCTTTAGTTTAGGGAAGCAGGTTTCTGGATCTAGATGCATTGCAAGACTGTTATGATAATGGTGAAGTGTATTACAGTGGTCCCCCCGTATTTCCAGGGGATGCCTACCAGACTTCCCCACAAAAAGTTGGAACCCATATAAAAATCTTAAAATGGCCTATTTTGTCAATTGAAACTCACCAAAAACCCACTGAACATTTTTATACCTGTTTTTTTAATGGTTTTATCACAAAAGTTTATTTTATGCTATTTATTTTAAAAACCAGGAATTTTGTGGTATTTCTCAAAGAAAAATACCATGAATAGGCAAATTTCCCGCAATAATGGGGGTATATGTTCCATCTGTGGATCCCGGAGACACAAATATTGGGGGCCCACTGTATTAGTGAATTCTTTTTGAAATGAGTCAGAACCATAAATTCTCAACTTTTGTCCGGATTGGATCTAGTAACCTGGTGAAACTGGACACCTTGTTCCATGACAGGAGGTTAATTGAATGTTCATAAGTTCTTTCTTCTCACCTTGGTCAAGCAAAAACTAGCTGAAGGTCAAAGCCTCAAAGCAAACTAACATGAGCTGATTCCACCACTTGGCATAAGGGTAGTCTTTTCTGATCTGCCTCCAATAGCAGACCATTGCAGGAGCTTGCCAACTGGGAAAGATTTGTATGAAGTAGTTCTGTGACAGAATGTATCTTACTCTTGGAGATTACTGAGTAAGTTTCAGAGGTTGAGGCTTCTCATAGCCATGAATGCTGCAACCATTGTCTTTTAAATGTCTCCATGGAAGGTATAGTTTGTTTAAGTTGCAGAGGTATCATCTGAAAAATGCACTTTTTTTTTCTCTCTCTGATTAAAGACATTCTCCATCCTTTGCTTTCATAGGATGCAATTTTTTTTCTTGTCAAAGGTTACAGGACATCTCTCACAAGTCTTGGAACTTTGAAACATTTGAAATGATAGCATCTGTTTATCTGATATAAGGAGCTACCTTACAAGTTTAGTTTAAATACCTATGAGAGCATTTCCACGGTTCTCCATAGTTTTGGACACCTTATGAACTACTTCAACGGTTATTTCTGGGCTCAGCTCGTGTCGCTGCGCGAAATATCCTTTAATCTATTATTTCTAGGGTAAATGTACTAACACATACCAGAGAATAAATAAATAAAGAAAAAGGTCAGTACAACTGACTCGCTCACCCTCCAAGAGGGTGTCGGTATGAACACTATGGCGAGTGAGACCACTACCACGAGCCGCTTGCCAATAGAAATCTCCCACTACAAAATCCCCACAAGATGGAGCCGACCCACAGAGTGGGCAGCAACTACTACTACTCCATCCCCATTGCTGCCGAGCTGCTGCCGCCTCTGGTTGGCCCATCCTTTTTACATTTAGCGCACACCCTGTATACACGTGCCCTTTTTTGCTCTGTGTTTTTTGTGCCCTTAATTTTGGATTTACTCATCATGGAGCGTGCAGCCATCGCAGCAGCTAAGTTAAGTACTCAATGTTTATTGCTATTTGGTTTTTTCCGTCCTTGAGCCAGTATTTGCCGTTTTTTAGGTATAAATACGAACTCTAGGTCGGAAGCATGGCAGCATGGTTCTGCCTCTTGGCGGGTTCGTTCTTGGTCTTCCATACCCAGAACCTTCCCTTACTTTAGTACGCTCTAATTTTAGTCATCCTATTTGTTTTTTTAGGGTTACAGTCTACGCGGTTTATGTCATGCATGCATGCCTTTTTTACCTTACGTAGGCTCCTTCTATCCGACCCTAGCCACGGCTCTTAGTATCGGCCCGGCTAGCTTTGAGTGGTAGACTTTCTTTCGGGTTAGTCGTACTCCTGGATTTTTTCTCCTACTATTTTGTTTTTCTTTCTTTCATGTTTCATTTATTTATTATGTTTTTGTTAGTGTAGGCGTCTGGCTTCATCTAGGCTAGGTTATGGCCCATAGGGCCCATGCGCTACCGCTCTTCAGTTCGGTTGCTTCCTTATAGCTTCTCTCTGATCAGCCGGTTGTGTATTCTAGGCCTTATCGTTTCATTGTTTTGTTGTTACCGCCCCGTGGTCACTCGTGATCACGGAGCAGCCAGACGCCTGTCCAGTCATCTTCCTCCTCCCGCTCTTCCATAGGGCGGCGGGGGAGGTTGGTCTGCCCACGCTCGCTCCGCATGACCCGAGCCTGCCTCCCTCTCCCCCCAGGCGGAGGAGTATGAGGGACGGACAGACCCAGACTGGACTCGACCTCTCCAGCTTCTCGGTCCGGGTGCCGGATGGCTAGGGGGGGGGGGACTGGCCTTTCCCCCCTCCGTCGCTTCTCCGTCGCTCCGTTGCTAGCGCGAGTCTGTGTGCCCCCTCGCCCTTTCCCACCTTACTGGGCTCCTTTTCTACCGGAGCTCCGGCATCCAAGTGGAAAGGTGCTAGTCCACCCGCAGGGTGGGGGACTGAGGCATACAGTTGGTCTCTACTAACCCCTCCGTCGCGCTGTAGTCGCGACACGCTCCGCACGCACTGGACTTAGTCCGTACGTTCGATTTTTATAGGTTTAAGAATTAGTTATGTTAAACTAGTAAGTTTTTTTAGCACTTTACCTCAGAAATTTACTTTATTTTCATGCTTGAGTTTTCATCATCTATGCACATGAACATGCTGTATACCTTGCTATGAAGGAATACTTGTACTTGAAGCTGGTCTGTGGACTCAGATCGCCTGTAGATAAAACTGAACTGCTGTTTTTTCCGTTCAGGCTATGACATATGTCAATTCAGGAGACCACTTACTTACTAAGAGTTATCTACCTAAAGAGGCAAGACATTGAGGAGGTATAGCTCTTACTCTTCAGGTCAGCAAATCTTTAATTTCAGGTCATGGGCAAAACAGATCCTCTTTCAAGCATGTATTGAGACTTCTGAAGACAAAGCTAGTCGAGTAAGAGTTACTCCTCATCGGTTTTAGACCCTTTTAGCTTCTTTAACCTTTAAGAGGGATTGAGAATTCAGCCATTTTATGTAACTTACCAGTACTAATTACATAGCTATCTGTTTTCAACCACACAGCACCTAAAAATTCAAAATTTGCAGTAGCGCTTCTGTTTGAGTAGGTGACTTAAGCCTGTCCACATTCAGGGACTGGGAGGAACACTTAACAAAGAGCTTTCAATTTGTTTCTGCTGGCTTCCGACTAATATCGAAGGTTTCCTCAGTCTGCTTCATTGTTTCTTTGGATATTGTTTGCCCAACTTTTGGTGAGTGTTCAATTTCTATTGTGCCTTCATCCCTTGGTTATTTATTTAGCTTTGTTTTAACGATAGATATAACCTTTTTGGAATTTAAATTTCAGATTCTAGCTCTTCATGTACTCACTTCTGTATAGAAGGGTGTAAGACTAGATTAACAAAGTCTTCGTACGATTCACACACAAAATGTACTAAATGTAGGGGGCAAGTATGCAATAAAGATAACATTTGCATAGAATGTCAGGATTTGGATGACAAAAAGGGATAGGAAAAGGAAGGGGGCCGCTAGAGCCGAGTAGTATAGAGCTAGTGCAGAGTCCATCCCTTTACCTAGTCTTGTAGAAGACAGATCTATTTATTCTCCCCCAGTTCCTACTGTCTTCTATCATTAGCTCTCCTACTTTACCACACATTTCTCCTGTACCAGGTTCCATGCTTCCAATCTTGATGCCATTGCCAGCCTCGAATCAAGGTTTGACCAGAAATTTGGATTGTTAACCAGTATAGTATTGGAAATGGTGTCTTCCATTAAAGCTCTTATGGAGCAACTTATGAACAATGTGCGAAGTGTTGGTGCTGTGAAAAGTGATAGTGTTGTGCATGTTGAGGAGGTGGCTGCTCGTCCCGCCAGAACTAGATGAAGGTCCTTGTCCCACTCCTCCAAACTGGGGCGAACACATACCAGAGGTCCAAGGGAGGCTGGTGGGATCTGCCTACAAGCAGGGCCCCCCCTCCCCCACAATGTCGAGCCTGTTGCACGTTCCTAGGTTGTGACAAAGCATCTGGAAAGGTGTCTCAGTGTGTGAGCATCAACGTTCTTCGGAGTCAGAGGATTCCAGTCTTGGCAAGAAGCACCCGTACCACTACCCAGCTTCGTCACGGCCACTTGAGGGGCACTCTGCTGATGTGGTCTGCTCCCCTCCTCCTGTCAAGAGGTAGAGAGCTGTATCCCACAGCCCTCCTGCAGTTCTATGGATGTGCCTGCCTCCTCTTTGGCTCCTCATCATAGTTCTTCTTAAGGAAATCCAGCCGGAACACTTCTTTTGCCTCTGAGTTGCCCGCCATTTGTCGTCCAAGCGCCCAAGGCTCCTGTCACCTTCCTCGAGGATCTTATGCCACCAAGCACCCGTCTACTCCCAAGCGTTCGGTGCCTGTCTCCTTGTGCCAGGTTCTCGCTCCAGAGTGTGTGGCACCAGCTGCCAAGCACTCGGCATCAACTTCCAAGTGCCCGGCGCCACCTTATACGTCACATCGACTCATCAACTCAAGAAGAAACTTCATTAGCTCTGTTGAAGCATCAGTTATGTAACTAATGGTTTTTTAAAGAAAACCTCAGCAGTTTCCAAGACTAGAGACATGTCTTTGTTTCCCATATCATCATCAGAGGAGGAAGTTGTTCAGGAATCTTCTCCCTCAGCATACTCTGCATTATGGAAGTTTTCCTGTATAGTTTTCCGGACACCCTCGCACCCAGCTTCTCCAGGTTCGATCTTCCTCATAAGAAGGTCTGCGAGAGATTGATGATTGGCTAGCTTTGAAGAAGGAGCAAGGTAAAGCGACTTTTGCTTTTCCAGCTAGTAGACTATACGTAGTTACTACACCATTGGAGAAGCACCCCTCCCTCTTTGGGAGTTTTCTGCTCCTCCCGAGGGGACTTCTCTGGGGTTTTGGTACAGATTTCGTCTTGTCAAGCTGCATTCTCTTCTGCTAAGGTGATGTCAAAAACAAATTGAAGCTCTGTAGTATTTTCATCAACCCGACTAACTACAAGGTAGTCCATGGCAGAAACTGATGGTTTGACATTCCCAGTTTTTATTCACAACTAATACGAATACATTTCCTTTTGCAGTGCAGCTTCTTAAACAAACAGGCGCAAAAGAATACATGGGGCTACATTATTTGCCAAGTGATGTTTCTCATTAACTGGCAATGACAACCATCAAGGTCTTTGCTATGTTTTGTTCATACCCAAGTCCCTGAAAGTGGGTATGCTAGTTGTCTACACAAAACAACAGAAGCGCTACCATAAATTTTGAATTTTTAGGCTGCCATGATTGAAAACTGATAGCTATGCTATTATACTTGATAACTATATATAAAACTTTATTTTATGATAAAACTATCATTTTATACTGCAGTACTCAAGAGATACTGTGTTGCTGTGGCTATATTACAAATATAAACTAGTACTTAGTTTACTTTCAGTGAGTTCAGTTATGTACAGTATCTCATTAAATTATCTTTGGACACCTGGTTTCCTAACCTATACTGTCCCTAAGTGCTTTTCCAAGGCTAGAACTCTTGTGTTTTGATGCCCACTTAAAATGTTAATTTTGGCTCTACACAATTGATGGGTGTGTGATAAAACACAAAAAAAGTTTTATAATATAAAAAATTTTCATATAGTAGTACATGCAAACAGATTTCTTTAATTGTATACAAAGCACCCAGCTCCTATCCCCTTGTTATTGCTGTATCTTCTCAATTTTATGTGAAATAATGATGATACTTAATAGTACGTATGAATGGATTGAAGGTATGCATGCAAGAACAATCACTGATAGCAAATATTGTTTCTTCTCTCTGTAAGATGTAAGAATACACATCTCATGACATTTAAAGTACAAATGAAAGGCCAGTAACATTGATGTTGTTCATGAAATTGTTTTTAAAAAACAGGTTTTGTTGCAGGAATAACCAGTTTTCTGGGCTCAACCTGTGTCGCCCTGTGAAATGGTTCCTTTGATACTATTTCTTAGGAATAAATAATGCTATTCATCCTAGAGAAAAAAGAAACTATATAATGCCAAGATTAATGGCTCGCTCACCTCTAATAGAACTGTCGGTATAGTAAGGAGCGAGTGGAATCACTACCAGAGGTCCCTTGCCATTTAGCTTCTTCCTTCGACAAAACCCCGAACTATGGAGGAGCCGTGCTACAGCTCCGGTTCTACTACTACCATGAGCGCCTCCGACGCCTGTGACGTCATTCCTTTGATAGCACGCATTGCCGCCACACGTTGCTTTATTCTTGTGCTGTGCAATCGCTTTTATTGGATTACCTCAAGATGTCTTCAGCTTCTGCTTCTAAGTTAAGTACTGTTTGGGGTTACTGATCTCATTTTATGATGATCTTCGTGTTTTTTATATGTTCGGAGCCTTATCGGCCCGGTATGCCCCTCGACCGCATGGCGGTACGGGTTCTCTCTTTCGGTCTCCCATACCGTTAGGGATTTCCCTTTTCACAGTACTATTGATATAGTTACTTACACATAGTCTCTATATCTTTTATGCAGTTAGCTTATTAGTTAGGCCTTCACGGGGCAGCTGCCCGACGCACGGTTCGGACCTTAGCCTAGCTACACCTTACGTTGTTAGGAGTTTTTTTTATTTCAGTTCATGGTTTTGAGAGTCATATCATTTATTTAATCAGATGTTCCCTCTTACCTACTCTAGTTCCTGATTACCGTTTATCTTATAAGTTGGTACTAGGTTGGGCTAACATACACCATGCTTCGGTATGGCGATTAACCTACCCTGTTATCACTGTTTTTACCGTTAGGTTAGGCTTTCATACCCCAATTGTCCATTGGTGATTAGCCTGCCCCCCCGTTTTCTGAACTAGAGGTTTAGATTAGGCTAACATACCCCTTTCTTCGGATTTCGGCGATTAGCCTATTCCTTTCTGATTACTTAGTTTGTCGTGTTCCCCGTGTTAGCCTAGCTTTAAGATATCGCTTTATTTTTATTTATTTTGATTGATTTAATTTTATTATAAGTAATCCTATATATATCAGTGATATTGATGTTGTTCCGACGGCTCTTCCCCACCTCGTGTTTATCACCTGGCTGGGAAGACCACTGGTCGATCGCGGGGTGAGCCACCCGGTTACGGTGTGGGGTCCTCCACCCGTCCCCTCCATTCCCCCCTCCATACATTGCCACCCACGCTGATGGTGATGACTCGTTTCTCACAGCTAGCGTCCAAGTCTGCATGAGGGAGGGGGTGACTCATAGGGCTGGTGGGGAGCTCCCCCCTCCTGGTGTTCTCATTCATCATATGTGTCTCGGGGGCTCGGGACCTTTCTCCCCCCCACCCCCCCTTTATTCCTCCGTCCTTAACTGGGGGGGTGGCGCTCAGGTGGGAAGGTTCTTCCCGTACCCCACGTTCTTCCCTACCTTCCCCCCCAGTTCAGTCCGGCAGGTGGCACTCCGCCGCTCCACCGGACATAAGAGAGGGGGGAGGGGACCAACTGGGTACCTATCCACCTAGGAGTAGTTCACACGAAGCACCTTACTGATATGATGGGTTTTTCTTTTACTTTATTTTAGAACTTTTTGTGTTACTCCGGGGGTTTTTTATTTCTGCCTCTTGTCCTATCCCTCGCTTCTTCAGAAGTTTGACATTGCTCACTCAATATTCTTAACTCCGGGCCACACGGAGAACTCCTGGCCCTACGGAGTTTATTTTACCCATATAACAAGTGAGCCTAGGCGGAGGCAGAGACTTTCTTCCCCCCCTCGTAACTTTTCTACGTAATATTCATACGGAGCGAGCCTTAGAGCCTACTCCGGCATTCTTTTGCATGCCATTTATATGGTAGAACAAAACGATCCGTGCTCGGTTCCTACTCCGGCCACACCCACGGATATTTTACATAATTATAACCACCGGAGGTTGTCATTGGTACTCATGTATCCTTGACTTACAGATTGTGCTGCCAGGAGATTGGGTGCAATGCCATCCTCCAAGAACCCGTTCGCCATGCCATAGTTTGCCGCTCCCATGCAGGATGTGCAGTAAAGGTGGAAGATTTTCTAGTTTGGCACCACGAAGCCTGCCAAACCTGCTACTTGCTAGTAGGCGATGCCTCACTAGTAGTAAGTTTTTTTTAGCACTATCTTCATTCATTCATCACCTGGAATACTTGTTATTATTATATACTTTTCACATATGAGACATATTCATATAGTCTCAACACAACAGACATTTCTCCCCTATCCTTTCCCTAACTCTAGACCTTTCTTACAGGGTTCTGACGAGGAGAAGAAGGCTTTGACTACTCTCAAAGCATGGGTAGGGGGATTTGGCCGGAACTCGAAGGGCCGCCCCTACATCCTTACCAGGACATGGCGGACCTGGTATTCCCCGGAGCCAAGAAAGGATCATGGTGGACTCGATAGTAGCCGCCCCTTTGCTGGCCGATCTCCAAGTCATGATCTCCCTCAGACGGGGATTTTCCAGAGGACGTAGCGGAAGACGTCGCGGCAATGAACCTCGACGTCGAACCCATGGCTATAGACTCCATGGGTACAGGTAAGGGTGTAGTAGGGGCAGCTTCTGTGGGTTCTCAGGGCCCTTTCCTGAGTTCCCTTTCTCCATCACTTTCCACTGATCCTTCTACTTCTACTTCTTTCCGGGGCTTCACTGAAAACCAGCGGTCTGTCCGTCCTAAGGTTGCTTCAGTGATCCCCAAGGCAAAGTCTCTCCCCAAGAAATCGGTCATCTTGGCAGACGCTGTAACTCCGGCTCACCACCCCGGAACAGTTAGTGGTCAAGGGAGGCCTCTTCGTCTGTGTCGAGGTCCCCCAAACGTAAATCCCGTAAGGATCGGGCTCAAGTCCCTCCTTTTGATCCCGAATCCTTTTCGGCCAACATTCTGGAGCAGGTGGGAGTGATTGTAGGGGCCTTGGTAGACAACAAGGTCGGCTCGGTGCTCTCCCAGCTCTCCAGTTCTGTACGTCTTTCGGCCAGTCGATCCAATCGCTGGCGGAACGGCTGGCTGCTCAGGGAGAATGCCATCACCGGGATTCAAACCTCGATCGCGGCAGGTTCCCCCCTAGCTGTGCCACCTTCTCCTCTTCCAATGCCAGATTCCAGCCAACTGCCGGAATTCAAGGCGGCCAACCCGGGTTGGAGGATTGTTCGTATGCCCCGTTTGTCAACGGAATGTTGACCATCGAAGGCAAATAGGAACAACTCGAAGGCGTCGGGAGGACCTATTCGAGTTCCACCCCAGGGACCTTCAACCCCCATTCATTGGCTACGTCCGGCTAACGGAAGCAGCAATGATGAGAGAAGACAAAGTTCCCAAGGAAACAGTTATCCTTCCGAGGGAACAGGCACAGCAGACTCTAATGAGAAGTCTGGAGGAATGGGGGTGTGAAAATACCCGCATCACAGCCTTTAGAAGTCCCTTCACCATTTTCACTCCGGTGGAATGGGACTCCGCTACCACTTACCTTAAGGTAGTGGAAGCAACCTTTCAGGCTGCCCTGAAAGACGAGCCCCTGCCTCAACTACGGGAGACGGAACCCACCTCTCTCCTAGTCCCAGGCTCCGAGACGTACTTCGAGGGGGCAGTTCCTACTTTTTCAGTAGGAAAACTCAAGGCGGACTGTGCCACCACTCTCTTTAGTGAGAGGCTTCCCAGGTTGTCAGACTCCCTCATCCAGACGGAGTACGACGCCCGGACTAGGCTCGAGAGATCCCTTTCCTCCATGACTATGGCGGAGATGATGGCTCTTGTATACCAACAAGAGCCATTGTTTAAGGTTTTGGCTAAAGGTCTGCTGCACACCATGCAGTGTGACCTTTACAACTTCCTCATAGCCAGGAGGAATTGTAGGAAGCACGTTCTGGCGGAAGCTACTATCCGCCATGAACCGAACAAGCTGATAGCTTCCTCAATTTGGGGAACGGACCTCTTTCCAGCACCAGTGGTAGCAGAAGTCCTTCATGAGGCTTCAAAGGTCAACCAGTGCCTCAAAGTCCCATGGTGGGGACCTGGTACACAAAGGCGGAGACAGGAATCTTCTGGTCCTAACCAAAGGATCAAGAAGAAACCAAGAAAGTTCTCTCCCTTCCAGCCTTCTCAGCAGACGTTGGTTCAGGCAGTCCCAGCATCACAAGGGCAACCATCGTCGAAGGGTCAACAACAATACCTTGTCCTGACCCCTCAGTCCCAGCAACCCCAACCCTCTACTTCCTTTGCTGTCTCTCCAGCCTACAACTCCAACTATGAAAGCCAGAACTTTCAGGCTTTCAATAGGTTCGCGAGAGGTAGCAGAGCAAGAGGTGCCTCTCGATTCAGAGGGTCCGGCAGGGCTGCAAACAGAGGAAGAGGTTTCCGAGGAGCAAGAGGTGGCCGCCCCTCGGCAAACCAGCAGTGAGAGTCCCAAGGTAGGAGGGAAGCTGTACCTCTTCCGCCAGCGGTGGGGGTTCAGCCCTTGGGCTCAGAGTATAGTGACCAAAGGCCTAGGTTGGAGTTGGCTAGAGGGCCCTCCTCCAACCAACAGATTCTATCAAGCACCAACAACGGAATTGGTAGAGTATACCCAAGACCTCCTTCTCAAAGGAGTAGTCTCAAGAGTCAACAATTTAAAATTTCAAGGACGCTTGTTCAGCGTGCCAAAGAAAGATTCGGAAAACCGAAGAATCATCTTAGACTTGTCCCATCTGAACTTATACATTCATTGTGACAAGTTCAGGATGCTGACCGTTTACTTCCCCGTGGGGCCGTCACAACCTCTATAGATCTTACAGATGCCTACTATCATGTTCCCATAGCCAGACACTTCCGTCCGTTCCTAGGCTTCAAACTAGGCAACAGATCCTACTCCTTCAAAGTAATGCCATTCGGGCTCAACATAGCCCCCAGGATCTTCACCAAATTGGCGGAAGCAGTAGTGCAAGAGCTAAGGAAACAGGGAATAATGCTAGTGGCTTATCTGGACGATTGGCTTATTTGGGCAAAGAACCCCAAAGAATGCAGGGAAGCAACAGTCAAAGTGATCAAATTCCTGGAACATTTAGGTTTCCAAATAAACAAAACCAAGTCCAGACTAACACCGGAATCTCGATTCCAGTGGTTAGGCCTTCAATGGGATTTGCAATCGCACACTCTATCAATTCCGTCGTTGAAAAAGAAAGAAAAAATAGCAAGGAGCTACAAACAATTTCCTCAAACAAACAACAAACATCCCGGAGGTGCCAGGAGAGGATCCTGGGCTCACTCCAGTTTGCATCAGTCACAGACGTTCTTTGCTCAGAGCCAAACTCAAAGATTATAAACAGAGTAGATGGCGCTCAAAAGCGAATTGCAGATCACGGGACAGACTAGCTTCTATCCCGGCGATCTTACGGAAACGTCTCCGCCCCTGGACAGAGACAAAGAATCTTTCAAAAGCAATTCCTCTACAGTTCCCTCCTCCATCATTAGTGATCCACACGGACGCCTCACTAACAGGGTGGGGAGGATACTCCCAGCACGAAAAAGTTCAAGGAACTTGGTCGTTAACATTCCGCCAGCTACATATCAATGTACTGGAGGCCATGGCAGTATTTCTCACACTGAAACGACTCCGTCCGCCCAAGAATTCACATTTCAAACTAGTTCTGGACAGTGCAGTAGTAGTACACTGCATCAACAGGGGCGGATCCAAGTCAAGCCACTTGAACCACGTCATGGTAGCCATCTTCTCTCTGGCAAACAAAAACAAATGGCTCCTGTCAGCCACTCACCTGGCAGGGGTCAAGAACATAGTAGCAGACGCTCTATCTCGCTCCGTTCCATTGGAATCGGAGTGGACACTGGACAGGTGTTCATTCAATTGGATCAGTCTACAAGTCCCCGGACTTCAAGTAGACCTCTTCGCCACGGAGTCAAACCACAAACTCCCCTGTTACGTGGCACCCAACCTCGATCCTCTAGCATATGCTACAGATGCAATGATCCTCGATTGGAACAAATGGAAGATGATTTACCTCTTCCCTCCGGTGAACCTTCTCATGAAAGTTTTAGACAAACTCAGGACATTCAAAGGCCAAGTAGCTCTAGTAGCTCCCAACTGGCCAAGAGCAATTGGTTCCCTCTACTCCTAAGTTGAGACTCTGACCCCTACGGATTCCCAACAACCCCAAAACTAACCCAGTTAGTGCAAACTCAGACTGTGTCCGCTTCCTCAAGAATTCAGAAAACCCTAACTTTATGGATTTTCTGAAATTCGCAGCTATGAGGAATGCAGAAATTGATCCCCAGAATATTTCATTCTTGGAATCAGATAAAAGAGAATCTACTCTCCGGCAATATGATTCATCTGTCAAGAAACTAGCAGAGTTCCTTAAGATGTCAAATTCTCAAGTCATGACAACGAACCTAGCCATAACTTTCTTCAGATCATTGTTTGAGAAAGGTTTAGCAGCAAGCACTATCACTACGACCAAATCAGCTCTTAAAAAGATTTTCCAATTTGGTTTTAGCATAGATCTTACGGATTCGTACTTTACGTCCATACCAAAAGCTTGTGCTAGATTAAGACCGTCAACGAGACCTAAAACAGTCTCTTGGTTCTTAAAATGATGTCCTCCTCAAACTGGCCTCGGAACATTAACATGACTCCTTGCAATTGTCTGATTGGCTCGTGTCGCCAGCGAAATATTCCTTTAATCTATTATTTCTAGGGTAAATGTACTAACACATACAGAGAATAAATAAAATAAAGAAAAAGGTCAGTATAACTGACTCGCTCACCCTCCAAGAGGGTGTCGGTATGAACACTAGGCGAGTGAGACCACTACCACGAGCCAAATACCAATAGAAATCTCCCACAACAAAAACCCTCCATGAGGAGAGCCGACCCACAGAGTGAGCAGCTCGTACTACTACTACTCCATCCCATGCTGCCGACTGCTGCGCCTCTGGTGGCCATCCTGAAGTTAGCGAACAATCTTGGGGCGAAGGGATGGGTAGGGTGGGATTTCGCTGGCGACACGAGCCAATCGCCCAGAAATAGATTTTTCCTTACGTCACAAAATCCCTTTTCTGGGCTCAGCTCGTGTCGCTGCGCGAATCGTACTAGAGAAATAGCACAAGATTGTAAACAAAAGTAATAAAACAAATCAGAATAGGTCTCAAATAAAAAATAAAGTAAATATAAAAAGAATATAATTGCTAAAAAGATACAAATACACAGTGATACAAAATAAAAATATGCTTAAATTACCCTTAATTCTAAACATGTTTCTTAACATAAGGTAATTTACATATGTACAGAGGTAAATTGGCTTACATGTAACAAAATGGTATCTGTGTAAAGGCATGTATCAAAAATATAATAGCAATTAAAACAATCAAATGAACAAATTAATCAACAATGATAATATATAAGGAATGTATATGACTTAATATACAAAACCCGTAACCATTATAAATGAGATGTATCCCCTAGCATAAAAATAAGGGGGTAACATCCATGAGATCAATATCCATAATCATCTGTGAGTGTCCCTAGCAAAAAAATAAGGGGCACCCACTACATCATCATAAAAGCAGCTAAGGCACAAGGTGAATGTAAATGAACACGGTAGGAATAGACGAACTGTTGGGTGAAGCAGGTAGAAAGGAGGACTGAATCTTCTACTACAAATTAACTAGAGTCAGGGGGGGGGGTGGAAACTATGTTTCCCGCTGCTACTGCTGGAAAATTTCAGAGCTTCCAAGGACTTAAGGTAATGACGTTTGAACACTGTCGGCGATTTCCATCCGGTATACTTTTTCAACTCATCGAAGTTCATGTGTTGGAAATAATTAATTGAGGTGGCTACGCTCTGACATCATGTGCTTTTGGGAAAGAGTCAGGATTGGCTTGTTTAATAAAGTACAGGATTTGTTGCCTGATGCCTTTAATGGATAAAGTTCCACCTTTTTCCCTCTTAAAGAGGGGCCCCGATGAGGATGAGGAGGTCCTGGATAGAAAGGCTCGTAAGGTTGAAACTGGACAAAGGGATACATCTTGTGGAAGAGGTAGTACTTTCCAAGGTTCCCACCTCATCAAAGGATCTTCATTCTTTGCCAAAAAGCTACGTTCCGGAGAAAGTAGGACTTCCCCTGTGGGAAGGAATTGAATATGATCCGATCTCTGGATAAAGCCGACAGTTCTGAAATTCTTGCTCCTGAAGCCAGGCTTAATAAAAATAGGGTTTTTCTTAGGAGCATCATAAACGAGCATGTGTCCTATTCATCGGTTTCGGAAGCCAGTTTTAGAACATCGTTTAAGAACCATGAAACTGACGTAGGCCTCACAGAAGGCCTAAGTCTAGCACATGCCTTAGGAATAGACGAGAAGTAGGTATCCGTCAAGTCTATGTTAAATCCAAATTGAAATATCTTTTTCAAGGCTGACTTGTTTGTCGTAATCGTGCTAGCTGCTAAACCTTTTCAAATAAGGATCTGAAGAAGGATATAGCTGAATTAACTGTCATGATTCTGATATCTGACTCTCTCAGGAAGGTTGCTAACTTTTTGACAGCAGCATCATACTGCCTCAAAGTTGAATCCCTTTTATCGATTCCAAGAAGAGAATATTCTGAGGGTCAATATTCGCATCTCTTTTTGCCGCAAACTTCATGAAATCCATAAAGTTAGGGTTTTGAGAATCCCATGAGGAAGCGAACACAGTCTTCGTTTGTACTGACTGGGAGAGCTTGGGACTGGGATCCGAAGAGGACGAAGGCCCAGTTCCAGAATTAGGGGATACCAATTGCTCTTCGGCCAGTCTGGGGCTACTAGAGCCACTTGACCCTTGAATGTCCTGAGTTTGTTCAATACTTTCATAAGGAGATTCACTGGAGGAAGACGTAAATCTTCTCCCAGTTGTTCAGTCCAGAGCCAGGGGGCGGTCCGTTGGCGTAAGCCAGAGGGTCCAGGTTGGGGGCTACATAACACGGTAGTTTGTGGTTCGCTTGGGATGCGAAGAGATCCACCTGAAGCCCTGGGACTCTTTGAAGGATCCATTGGAACGAACTGTTGTCTAGTGACCATTCCGACTCTAGGGGTACTGATCGGGATAGGGCGTCTGCTATGACGTTTCTCACTCCAGCTATGTGAGTGGAGGAAAGATGCCAACTGAACTTGTCTGCCAGGGAGAAGATGGCTACCATGACGTGATTTAGATGACGTGACTTGGAGCCTCCTCTGTTTATACAATGTACTACCACTGCGCTGTCCAGGACTAGCTTTATGTGGAGTACTTTGGTGGGTGTACTTTTTTTAGAGTCAAGAACACTGCCATTGCCTCCAGTACGTTTATATGGAACTGACGGAACTGGAGTGACCAAATCCCTTGAAACCTTTTTGAACCTGGGAATACCCTCCCCAGCCGCTTAAGGACGCGTCTGTGTGGATGGTGATCCCTGGTGGAGGGAACTGAAGGGGTACTGACACTGATAGATTCTTGACTTTTGCCCACGGCCGAAGCCGATTCTTTAGAATCAGAGGCACTGAGGATAGCTTGTCCCTGGACCTGACATTTGCTCGCGAGCGCCAGATCCTGGTTAGGTCTTTCAGTTTGGCTTTCATTAAGACGTTCGTTACTGATGCAAACTGGAGAGAGCCGAGGATCCTTTCCTGAGCTCTCCTTGATGCTAGTTTGTGACTTAGAAATTGCTTGACTGACTTCGCTATTTCTTTCCTTTTGGTAGATGGAATCGACAGAGTGTGGGAGGATAGATTCCATTGAATGCCTAGCCACTGAAAGTTTGACTCTGGAGTGAGTCTTGACTTGGACTTGTTTATCTTGAATCCTAGATATTCTAGGAACTGGATCACTTTCAGTGTAGCCTTGTTGCATTCCTCGACTGATGGGGCCCAGATCAACCAATCGTCGAGATACGCCACTACCATAATCCCTTGCGATCTGAGTTGTTGCACTACCACTTCCGCTAGCTTCGTGAACACCCTGGGTGCCACGTTGAGTCCGAATGGAACTACCTTGAAGGAGAATGTCTGGTCTCCTATCTTGAATCCCAGATACGGACGGAAGTGTCTTGCAATAGGGATATGATAGTAGGCGTCTGTAAGATCGATAGAGGTGGTGACGGCCCCACGGGGAAGTAAGGTCCGCACCTGTGAGATCGTGAGCATCTTGAACTTGTCGCAGCGGATGGCCTAAGTTTAAGCGGGACAAGTCTAAGATTACCCTTCTTTTTTGTGAGCCTTTCTTTGGCACGCTGACAAGCGACCTTGAAATTTTAATCTCTTGACTCTCGCTATAGCTCCTTTCTGAAGGAGGTCCTTTGCGTACTCTGTCAATTCTTTGGAAGGGGGGGGGGAAGTTGACGGAAAGGTCTGGCTGGATGGTGGGTTCGTCAACCAGCTCCAAACCCCATCCCTTTTGACACCTATGCTCTGAGCCACTGGCTGAAGTTCCACCGGTGGCGAAAGTGAAACAGCCTCCCTCCTACCTGAAGTTCTTCATTGGTTCTGGTAACCGCCTCGGCCTCCTCTGAAGTGCTTTTCCCCTCCCCTATTAAAGGGGCCTCCCGATCCTCTCCCACGAAAGGACCGCTTACCTCTGCCTCCCTTACCCGAGCGGTCATACTTCTGAGAAGCTTGACTCTCGAAGCTTGATTGTAAGCTGGAGAGATGCGTATGAGGTAGAGGGTTGAGGCTGAGGGGATATCACATAATTGGCTGTGATTGACCCTTAGAAGTGGAAGGTTGGGCTGTCTGCACTAACGGCACTGCTGGAACTTGTTGAGAAAAGCGTGGTTGCTTCTTCTGGTAAGGTTGGAAACGCCTAGGTTTCCTCTGTCCCTTACCTTTAGGTGTCAGGTCTTGCCTCCTCCTAGCCGTAAGGCCCCAACGGTCCTTAAGGCTCTGGTTCAACCTCGTAGCCTCTGCCTGGACTTCCTTAACCATAGCCTCTGGGAAGAGATCTGCGCCCCAGATGTTAGAGGAGAGTAAACCTATTCGGCTCATGTCGAATGGTTGCCTCTAGCAGGACATGCTTCCTACAATTCGTTCTAGCAGTGGCAAACTCGAACATATCTGACTGCAACCGTTTGAGTCAGGGCTTTGGTCATAAGCTTAAAAATTGGTTCTGATCCATAGGCCATGGTTGCTACCTCAGACATAGCCATAGAGTTGATTGATCTGGCTAGTCGTGATTTTGCGTCAAATTCAGCCTGAATAAGACTATCTGGGAGCCTGGGTAGCTTTTCACCAAACTGCTCCATAGCACAGTCCGGTTTGAGTTTGCAGATGAGAATGTATTCGGCAAGTCTTCCCACAATTCTCCAATTGAAGGGAGTAACGGAGATGTGGGATCTGCTTCTTTCAACTGAGGCATGGTTTCCCCCTTCTGGGCCGCTGAGATGGTCGACCTTGCTATCTTGGTTAGGAACGGGAGCGGGTACTCTCATCCATTGTGAAAATGGTAAAGGGACTTTTAAATGTTGTATCTTGGTGTTAGAACAATCCATGTCCTCTAAACATCTGAGCCATTCTCTCTGAGCCTGGTCTCGTGAATAGAGGACTGTCTCCTTTGGTACCCTATCGTCCCGAACCATAGCCGAAGGCGTGAGCCTTGCGTAGCCTATGAAAGGAGGCTGTAGGCCTTCCGGGGGTAGAACTCGAAGTCCTCTATTCTTCGAGTTCCAAACTCCGGTATGGAGATGAGACCGTCCTGGAAGGGGGCGTATGACGCTACTCTCCATGGGTTGTTCATAGAGAAAGCAGGAAGTGAGTCATACGGAGGAAGCTGAGTTCCACTTGTGTTGGAAAGTGAGGGAGAGGCTAGAGGAGCTTCTCTTAGCCCGGCTATAATAGTATCTTGGGAAGTGATCCTATCCGACAGGCGAGAGATCATTTGTTCCATACTACTCTTTAGGGACCCAACTAGGTCGCCCACCTGTTGCAACAGGCCAGCATTGGAGTCCAAAAGCCGGAGCTGCTGCGGAGGTGGAGGGGAGGCTCTGAATTGGAACCAATGGTAGCGGAACTGGTGATTCTGCCGGAGTGCGAGATCTCTCCTTGGATTTACTTTTTGAGGACTTAGAGCCGTAGCTAGAAGCTTTAGACCTGTCTGGGCCGGGATTGCGAGCCGGAGACTTACGTGAGGAAGAAGACGAGGACGTCTTCTTAGACGACGATGACGTCTTAGTCAAGGTCATCACTTTAGCCTTGACCTTAGGTCTAACCGAAGCCTCAGGAGGAGTATATAAATCATCACCCGTAAAGCCTTGGAAGGATGGAGAGGTTGCAGGGGTAGAAGAAACAGTCATACCCAAGGGCGACCCTTGGGTGCCCACCTTACTTACCTCGACCAACAGGTCGTCTATACCTACCATCGGTTCAACATTAATATCCAGGGTTGCGGACATCCGTGGAGATATCCTGGTCTTGTTCAGTTAAGGAGGCCGCCAGCTGTTGTTGGATGAAGGCGATAGTCGGGTCGCCTCTACTGGGTCGACGTAACCTGTCGCCTTGCCTCCGGGAAGATTAATAGTGCTAACCGCTTCTCGAGGATGTAGGGCTGACCCTTGGCGGCGTTCTTGCCAAAACCTCCGACCCAGGCCCGCAGGGTAGACCAGTGCGGTATCCCTTACTGCCGGAGCCTGTAAGAGAGGGCGTATTTTAGATTTAAGAATCACTTAAAACTAAAACTTAGAGTATAACTTAAATTAGATGCCTTAAGTTAAAGTAAATGATGAAAACTTAAGCACTAAAAAAGAAGCGGAGCAGCTACTGGAGATGGAATACTTACCCCTTCCAAAAGATGGCTCACCCAGATCGTAACATATGGTACACGTCTCATGGTACCAGACCTGGATGTCCCCGTGCGGAGTCGCGCATGGAGCATGGGACCGGCAAACTTCGTGTCCACAGGGGTCCTGAAGTGTAGCGGAACATCCCGGATGCTCACAGTTGGTGGCCTGTAAGTGGGAAGACACATGAGTATCTTAAAAGGCATCACTTACAGACTAAAGGACAAAAGAACTCCGTTACATGCCGGAGCTCGGAAAAAATTTGGGCATAACCCCTCCCTGCATTGCCTGAATAGGCTATAATCCCGGAGAGATCCGGTAAGATATGAAAGGGAGGGGGGAATGGTTTAAGGTACTTAAGATAAACTTATAGATAACTTAAATAAACCATAAACACAAGCGAACCGGACTAGGTTCAGTGTGAAGCGGAGTGTAGTAACTCAGCAATACGGTAAGGTTAGTAGTGACCTACTGTATGTTCCGGTCCACTCTGCTGGGTGGACTAGCCCCTTCCGCTGGATACCAGGACTCCGATCAGGGAGGAGCTCTAGTAAGGAGGGAAAGGGCGAGAGGACATACATGCTCGAGCTAGCCCGGAGCGACAAGGTAGTAACAGAGGGGGGGGAAGGCCAGGGCCCCCCACAACGTACCACCCGGCCGGACCGAGAAGCCGGAGAGGTCGAGACCAGTCTGGGTCTGTCCCGACTCCCTAGCCCCTCCGCCTGAGGGGAGAGAGGGAGGCAGGCTCGGGTATGCGGAGCGAGCATGGGCAGACCGACCCACCCCCGCCCGACTCTATGGAAGAGCGGGAGGGGGGGGAAGGGTGACTGGGCAGGCGTCTGGCTGTCCCGTGATCACGAAGTGACCACGAGGCGGTAAACTGAGATACGATAACCAACCTAGGCCAACCAACTGATCAGAGAGAAGCTATCGGGAAGCAACTTGAACTGAAAAGCGGTAGCATACAGGCCCACAGGGCTAAAACCAACTGATCAGAGAGATGCTATAGGGAAGCAACTGAACTGATCAGCGGTAGTATAGGCTCTATGAGCCAGGACCTAGGCTAAGCCAGACGCCTAACTAACCTAACGATGACAAAATACATATAATAAATAAAATAAAATGAAAGAGAGAAAGTAATATAGCAGGAGAAAAAATCCAGGAGTGTACGACTAACCCGAAGGCAAGTCTACCACTCAAAGCTAGTCAGAGGCCGATACTAAGAACCTGGACTAGGGTCTGGATAGAAAAAGCCTACATAAGGTGAAATACATGCATGCATGACAACCTGAGTAGACCTTAATCTAAACAAAGCGGATAATCAAATAGAGCGTACATAAATAAGGGATGTTCTAGGTATGGGAGACCAAGAACGAACCCATCACGCGGCAGAACCATGCTGCCATGCTTCCGACCCCGAGAACGTATTTATACCTAAAAAACGGCAAATACTGTCCCAGGGTCGGAAAAAACCAACTAATCATAAATACTGAGTACTTAACTTAGCTGCTGCGATAGCTGCACGCTCCATTATAGATAAATCCAACGAAAGGGCACAAAAAACACAGAGAGAAAAATAACACGTGTGACTCGTGTGCGCTAACTGAAAAGGATGGCCACCAGAGGCGCAGCAGTCGGCAGCATGGGATGGAGTAGTAGTAGTACGAGCTGCTCACTCTGTGGGTCGGCTCTCCTCATGGAGGGTTTTTGTTGTGGGAGATTTCTATTGGTATTTGGCTCGTGGTAGTGGTCTCACTCGCCTAGTGTTCATACCGACACCCTCTTGGAGGGTGAGCGAGTCAGTTATACTGACCTTTTTCTTTATTTTATTTATTCTCTGGTATGTGTTAGTACATTTACCCTAGAAATAATAGATTAAAGGATATTTCGCGCAGCGACACGAGCTGAGCCCAGAAAAGGGATTTTGACGAAGGAAAAATCTATTTCTGGGCAACGACCTGTGTCGCCCTGTGAAATGGTTCCTTTGATACTATTTCTTAGGAATAAATATTGCTATTCATCCTAGAGAAAAAAGAAACAATATAATGCCAAGATAAATGGCTCGCTCACCTCTAATAGAAGTGTCGGTATAGTAAGGAGCGAGTGGAATCACTACCAGAGGTCCCTTGCCATTTAGCTTCTTCCTTCGACAAAATCCCGAACTACGGAGGAGCCGTGCTACAGCTCCCGGTTCTACTACTACAGTGAGCGCCTCCGACGCCTGTGACGTCATTCCTGAAGATAGCCTCCAAGTTTGGGGTAAGCTGGGTGAGGATAATCTAACTACAGGGTGGGGTTTCACAGGGCGACACAGGTCGTTGCCCAGAAATAGATTTTTCCTTCGTCAAAATCCCTTTTTTGGTAGTCACTGTTGAGTCCTCAAGGAGTTACCCTCCAAGGTGTGCCAGCACTCTCAATGGTGACTAGACTAATATAAAAGAAATATCTTTTACCCTGGTCTTATAGCCAGGTATTGTGTCGTAATGATAGACACTATGACACGGGATAGAGTATAATGGACTCAAAGACAAGAGGACATTTTCTCTCATCTTCAGCGAGACTGAGCCCCATTTTTACCTTGTCAAAATCTGGAAGACGTGACTAATGTGTGTCCACATCGGCCATCATGTTTACAACTGGGCTGGTTAAGGAAGTGGGAGGTTTTCGAATATCAAAAATAGGTTTTTCCTACATCAAAACCTGTTTTTTGATAGTGTAATTCCTCAAGAACTTTACAAAGAAATTGACAGGTGTCAAAAGGTCTCACAATTTTAATTCCAACAATGCAAAAAGAAAGCTAAAACATTAATGGTCCGAGGTCAAGCCACAAGTTTTGGTAACAAAAAACAAGAAACCGAACAAGGTCTTATGTTTTTAGGATGAAGTTCTGTAGTGACTTAACCTAAGTATGGTGGATATGGTTGCAGTCTTATTGCACCTTCCCCAGCAATAGTCAGCACACCCACCTGTTAAGAAGACCTCTGGTTTTCTGCTGTAGTGCCAATGGGGTCAGGACTAACCATACAACCTGCTGATACACAGTATAGTCGAATTTATTCGAGCTCATGGCAGTAATGTTTTAAGAATACTGTCTCTGATGACCACCCTGTATATTCAGAGACCTCTTCGAAAGAGACATTTCTGAAAAAGGCCAACGACATACATTGGAACCTCAATTTTCATACATAGTCTCTGTTTCAGAACATTCCACGAAAACCGAAACATGCAAAAACCGAACAATAATTCCTATAAGGAATAATTTAAACATAATTAATGCATTCCAGACCCCAGAAATATTAAAAAAAAATACATTTTATTGGGAATAAACACAGTTTTACATGCAGAAAACACTAAGAAATAAATATATATGACTAATGAAATGAATAAATAAAACATTTAACATCACTCTTACCTTTATGGAAAACACGTTAGTGTATGGAAGATGGAGAGAAGGGGAGAGGGAGGAGAGGTTATTGTTTGGAAGGGGAATCTCCCTCCAGAAGGACTTCAGGTATCAAAGACCTATCCAAGGTTACTTCTTTTCATTTTTTACTGGCACTATCTGAGTTCACTTCCCCTCTTCATTTTTTACTGGCACTAGGACCAGCTTGAGAGTTAATGGACCCCTGTCGGACAACAAAATTGTCCAGATACACATGTTTCTGGCATTTCTTTAAAATTTTCTTAAAGTTAAACATGGCATTGTCATTAAACATGTTGGAGACATAGATTACAATTTCTTTGTTGGTTGAGACATGGATTACAACTTCTTTATTAGGATGACAATGCTCCACAAAATTTTTTACACCATTCCACTTTGAAAACGTGTCCTTAATCCCTGAAGGTAGCAAATTATTATGCCAATTTGTTTTCTGAATTTTTCAAACCCTCTGTTGGCCTTGAATTCACTAACAGCAGCACTTGTAGGTATTTTCTCACTGATATCAGCATGCAACTTCCTCCAACACTTTGCTATGAGTTCTTTCTTAAATTCTATAGTGTTTCTCACCTTTTTTTACACTTTCTTTGGCCCTGTGATGGCTTATTTAGCAGTTGCACTCAAATAAAAAAACACAAAAAGCAGAAAAACAATGAACACAAAAACAGAATGGGTCACGAAAGAAGATGGGATGCTTCGTTTGGCACTCGATACGGGGTCCAGTCACACGCTGGGCCCCAGATGGAGTGTTTCTGAGTGTACAAAAACTGAGGAAATGTATGATAACTGAGACAAAATTTCATAGAAAAAAAGTCTATGAAAACCAAAACATACGAAAAGAGAGGCGTACGAAACCCGAGGTTTGTCTGTACTTTTTACTTTCCTAAGCTGCGACCTAGGAAAAGTGTGTGGGTTTCCCTTTTAAATGAGGGACACTAAAATCATTCTTTGCCCTTGTAGAGAGAGTGTCTATTCATGCTAGGGTGTAGGAAAAGCAGACCTTGGGGGATGTTTATTGTGACTTCCAGGTAAACCTTAAGTGCTTGAACTGGGTGTATGTTTTGTCTGCTAATTTGAGTTTTCTTATAATAGGAGATTTTCTTCTTAAAGGATCCACATTCTTGGCTAGGAATGATGGGCCAGGGGACAATGATAATTGATTATTAGCAGTTTGTGTGATATACCAAGAGAGTCCAGTTCACTAATACAGGTTCCTGATGCTGATGCAATCAAGAAGATTGCTTTGTGTAGCATGTGAATTGAGGGGTAGATAGAAGTCTTAAGTAGTATAGTACCTTGTTCAGGGACCAAGTACTAATTGGAAGTCTTTCGGGAACAGGTCTTTGTAGAGCAAAAGATCACAGAAGGAAAGTGACAACTTCTATGCTGGAGTCAATCCTGAATCCATAAAGCAAGGGTTCTGTTAATGCTGCCTTGTATGCCATGATTGTTGTAACCGTAAGATGTTTGTCTTAAAAAATGCATACATATAAGAACATTTTAAAGTGTTCCTATTGAGATCTCAACAGGGCTCTCGGTATGGATATAATCTAACCATGTCTTCCACACACTGATATTGCTGGACAGATGATGTCCGTAATTTTTGCACTATAGATCGACAGATCTAAACTGATATATTCTTTACCTCCTTGAGAAAAACCCTGTTACCACTTCTCTCTTAACCTTTAAATCGTCCCTGTCTTGAGTCCTCAGCCATCTCCCAGCGAGGCAATATTTGGGACAGTGCTTAATGAAACTGACCGTTTAAATCCTAATCCATAAACTCGATCCCCATTCTATTTGGTTATTACTTTTAAGACTCTTGTTATATTTGTTCTGACTTATACCTTTAAATTTTGGATATATTGCATATTTTATTTGATCTTTTTCATTAAAAGTAATAAAAATCGGTAAATACCATTCATTATGTCTTATGACATTTTCTTGTAATCGATTTATTCTCTTTTTATTATTTGAATTTTCCATCTGCCATACTATCCATTTCCTAAACAAGTTTGTAATATTTCGCGTTTCATTGCTCTTTTATTTTAGGTTTTCCCCTCATTTTCATTCATCAAGTTATGATTTACTTCAATTTCATTTCATGTTTCATAGCATATTTTGTCTTTAAAACCACACAGTATTCTGCCTTATTCTCTCTTGACTAATTTCATTGATCTCCATTCTATTTGGTTATTACTTTAAAGGCTGTAATATTCTCTTATGTTTATAATTTATACCTTTTAAGTTTTGCATATATTACATAGCATTTTATTTGAAATTTTTTTCATTTAAGTTAAAAAAAAATCTGGCATTACTAATTATTATTTCTTATGACATTTTCTTCTGAAAAATGTATGACATACATAATTGAAAATATATTAAGAGTAAAAAAACGATTTATTATAACTTAAATCTAATGCATGTAACAATTTTTACTTTATAAGGTTATTGCCCATAAACTCATCATTGGGAGAGAAATAATTTATTTACAATAATTATCACAGAAATTGTAATAATATGATTCTATAAAAAGGTACATTACGAAGAATCTTCGTCGTCAGATGATCTTAGTTCAATAACAGATATGCTTTGCAGCATAGCCTGTTTGCAAGTTTTCGGAATGCTTAACTGCATTTGCCCATTTCACAGAGTGCTTTCAGTGGGAATGAATTAATTTCACTACTAAATATTGTTCTCAGTACCTAAAACAAGAAGTCATTCTTTTTGGTGCTGAAGTTCTCAGGTAGACCGGACAGTGGGGCTTATCCAAAGGGTAGCGTAAGAGATAATTCCTTTAAACTTCATGGTTTAATAGGCTTGGCACACCTGCATATCGCCTGTGAAAGGTAACAAGAAAAGTGGCAGCATCTTTTGAAACATCTGTCACTGTTATAAATGCGATTTCTCATTTTATTTACAAATAAAATTATAATCACAATATGTGAACGCTTAAGTTCAGCAAAACATGCTAGAAACTTTAAACTACCCATTTATTGATCCATGTGTTATAAAGCAAGGTATTCAAAACTGAATACTGGTAGATGTGGCAATAGGGTTCTTACCCAAAGAAGAAAACAATCTCTCAGTTTAGATCTGTCGAACTATGGGTATATGGCAATGTTTGTTGAGTAGCTTTCACAGTAGGTAATACTTAAAAAAATCCATACTTGAAGGTTTTAGCTCAAAAAGGAGGATGCACAAGTGACTTTTCCTCCCTCATTCTGGGGTGGAACAGTGGATGATAGTGGAATTGATCTTTTCGTCCATTTGTTGAAGTAATAGGAACCAATGCCTGTTTGGCCAATTTGGGGCTATTAAGTAAGCTCCTTTCAAGGTAAGGAGTTTGTTGAAAATGCTTGAAATCTGGGACAATGGAGGAAAAAGATATACATATTGTGCTCCACTTGTTCCAGTCTTGTAGGAAGGCATCTCTTGCTGTTGCTTGACTGTCCAAGTTTGGGGACATATATATTGGGAGTTTGTGATTCTCATATGTGGCGAACAGGTCCACTTCCGGTTGTAGAAGCAGGTTGGCTATTGTTTGAAAAGAGTCTTTGTCCAATATTCACTCTGCTGAGGAAGTCGTTTTTCTCGATAGAGAGTCTGCTATTACATTGAGAGACCCTGTGAGTTGTATTGTAGACAGGTGCCACTTCTTTACTTGTGGCCTCTGAAGCATGGTTAGCGTTATCTTAATGAGATAAGGTGAGCATGATCCTGATTTCTTGATGCAGGGCATTGCAATCGTGTCATCTAGAACCCAAAAAATAAGGGGATGGGGAAAAAGAAGCTATCAGGGCAACAAAGGGGAAAACAATATTAGTTTTACAAAGTAGAGCAGAAAATTACTAATACAGTGGTCCCCCCGTATTCGCGGGGGATGCGTACCAGACCCCCCCGCGAATAGTTAGAATCCGCGAATGTTTGGAACCCCTATAAAAACTCTAAAAACAGCCTATTTTGTTAGTTAAAACTTAGGAAAAACCACTAAAAATTTTCATACTTGGTTTTTTTAATAGTTTTATCACAAAAAGTGCATTTTATGATGAAATTGATAAGAAAAACCAGGAATTTGTGGATATTTCTCATAGAAAAATACCGCGAATGCGCGAATTTTCCGCGAATAATGCAGGGAAACGTTCCCAAGAGAAATCCGCGAATGTGTGAGTCCGCGAATCCGGAGAACGCGAATACGGGGGGTCCACTGTACAGTATGTACCCTTATAGTTAAACTACTATGTTTGTCTAACCCATGTTGTTGTTTATATCCAATTCTAGGTCATTTGTTATATAAAACAGTAACCCAATAATGTTATAGCTAGACTATCACTTACTCTAATCTAGGATACTGCCTAATCCAGATGGTTTAATTCACACTTAATGGTATGGGTTACTTAAAAACACAAATACCTTAGTATATAGCCTTAAGCTAGGCTACCATCTCCTCCAGCACAGGTTACTATTTTCATCTAGTCCTAGGTAACTTGGCCTAGGCTAATGATTAAGTCCAATTAAATGGTATGCTTAGTAGAAGTTTATCACTTGATTTAATATCAGGTACTGCCAAGTCCTGGATTATTTAGATCATGTTTAAGTATACAGGCTATATTAAAGGAAAAAAAATCTGTAGACTGTTTTATCAAATGTGAGGGTCCTTGGTGTAAAATTAGGTTGTTGCCTAGGACCATAAAAGGATGTGTGTTAATATGTTCTTACTTATATTAGTTTTGGTTACTACCTAGTCCATGTTATTTAAATCACCATTTGGATATGTAATCCAAGGTTATAGGCTACAAACAAAATCTGTATAGTCTAAATTATTTTCACTGAATCTGTTATCATATTACGTAGGCTACCACCTTGGCTGTTGTAGACATTGTTACCTAAAAGGATTATCTAGATTAATAATAAATTTTGGAATATTTAATTAGCCAAATCTTCTAGATAAAATGACGAATTCTTCAAATTTTTTGCTTTTCACAAATAGCAAATAAGAAACCATAAGAGAGCACCAATCATGTGCTCGTGGAACAAAGGTCAGTTTTTGGCTTTCATACCAGAAAAAACAGTTGTTCCTCAGTTTAAACTTATAATTTTTAATTGGACCTTAAAAAATAAGCACTTAACTATAAAGTTTAGATGTTTCCATGATGAGAAAATTTAGAATCAATGCAATCTTTACTGAAGTATTCAATCTACTCTGACTAGGAGAGTAATAGTTCATGGTCTTTTAACTGGCCCGGTCGTAAACAAGGTGGCAGACGCACATGCGCATTATTCACCTCTTCCTCCAGATTTTGATGGAAAGAGTGGGTTCAGTCTCGCTGAAGATGAGAGAAAATGCCCTCTTGTCTTTGAGTCCACTATACACTTAACACAGGTCACAGTGTTTATCATTACGGTACAATACCTGGCTACAAGACCAGGTTAAAAGATCTTTCTTTGATATTAATTTAGTCACCATGGAGAGCGCTGGCACACCATGGAGGGTAACTCTTAGAGGACGAAACAAGCGACTACACACTATAAAAATAAAAGTTTGCTTTGTGTTGATATTCTTTGCTTGAAAATTTATTCATATTTTGTTTTTCTCATCAGCCTTTCATCATAAGGAGTTTTTCTTTTCTTTAGAATCTACCAACTTCATGGAGGAAATGACAGCTGGACAGTAATTGTAGAGGAATGGAGTCAAGTAAAGCTTGAGAATCTTCAGCAAGTTTTGATGAAATACAGGAGTTCAGAGGTTAGGCTGTTAATGGTCTTAGTCTTGTATCAGATGTACACACATTAATATTTGGCTGATGGAGAGATTGCTTAAAGAAATTATTAATGAGATTATTTTGACAGTAAAATTGTAGTAAATTTAATGTGTATGACCAGTATTTTGTTTAAATCTTATTTTTGTAACAATTTAGAAACAAATTTACATAAGAAGGAAACGTCCTGTTCTGCTCATGAAACAAATTATATACAAAAAGCAAACTTCCTGTTCTGTTCATGCTTCATCAACCTTTCTTATTTCTTGAATATTCACCTCACACCCATATTCTTTTGATTAGAGTCAATATCTCATATCATCCCCCTCATTTGATATAAAGTCATGTGCATGGGATTTATGTAACTTAGTCAAAATGATTGCCTCCAAGACACATTTCTGCATTTCCCTTGTCTACTTACCCTTGTATTGTTTTATGAAGCTATTGTTTATCTGCTCATCATCATCAATATATTTTGAGTGTTCACATTATTTCCTGTATGTCAGAGAAATCACAGTTCAGGTCCAAATTTAAAGTTAGCTGTGAATTAAATAGGAGCTAACTTGAAAAAATACTTGATGATTTAACCAACTAGATCCACTATATGCATAAAATCATAATACAGTACTTATAGGTAAAAGTCTAACTCTGTACCTGAAGAAGTGATGGCAGTAGTTCTTCAAATGGAAACTTGAGGTAGTATATACTGTATGTACTTACAAAATGACTTTTGCCGTTGCAAAATCATAATCTTCTGGTTAGTTAAGTACATCTTAGTGTAACCAGACCACTGAGCTGATTAACAGATCTCCTAGGGCTGGCCCGAAGGATTAGATCATTTTACGTGGCTAGGAACGAATTGGTTACCTAGCAATGGGACCTACAGCTTATTGTGGGATCTGAACCACATTATATCGAGAAATGAATTTCTATTACCAGAAATAAATTCCTCTGATTCTGCGTTGGCCGGACCGAGAATCGAATTTTGGACCGCCAGATTGGTGGCCGAGCGCGAAAACCAACTTGTCCAACGAGGAACTTTCTTCTGGTTAGGAATGGTGAAAATTTAATTACTACATCTTTTAGAACAATATTTACAAATCACAATTAAAAAGAAAAATATGAAGTGAATAAAGAATAATGCAAGCCATGAGAGATTTATCCAAAACATCCAAGGGTCTTGTGATTGCTGTTGATATGCTCACAGGTGCATAAAAAATTACATTATGTACATGCCTCAAGAGATCATGTGATCTGCCCATTCACTTCCAGTATGTACTTCCAGTTGAAGGCTATTTTCATTTACCAGGGGCTGAAGCAACTGGGAAAATTTTTTCATAGAGAAGGTCTTAATTGCCACTAGTACTGTAATGGATATTTGATAAAACACATCAAAATCACAGTATTATTGGAGCCATATAGAAGTAAAGGCAGATGGTACTAAATTGAAAGAAGTACATAAACAAAACAAAAAAATTAGAAATGCTAAAAAACAATTGAATAACAAAGTGCAATCAGAAGTGTACCTGAGTAAAACCCCAACAACAACAAAAATCATTAGTAAAATTTTTGTCTTAGAATGCACATACCCTAACTTGGATCGCATACTTCGAAGTGCTTGGGTAGAATTCATGGAGTTTTCTCGCAACTGATAACTTGGTTATATTTGGACCTATGGTTTACTTTGGCAGCTCTGTTTGCTCCTCAGTTCACAGTTTTAGGTCCAAGTGCTATCTTTTCACTTACCCTCTCAGATTTTCCGTGTTATTAACAGACTTCATTTACCCAAGATGATGAATGAAGGAATGCATCCATTTGAAATACCATATATTACCACGTATAAGATGACCTTTAGATAAGACGAGATAAAAAATCATGGCAAATTTTCATTAATTTATCTCATATCTGTATTATAGTATGACTTCTAAATTGCAAAACCAAAATGTTTTTTGGAGGAAGTTGATTATTTCCAAAAATTAAACAGTACCACTACATTCTTAATAATACTAATGATGGCTTAAATAAAGGTTGTTTTGCTTCTTTTATCCAATTACAGTATATTACTATTATCATATTTTTGCTGTATAACAGATGAACATCGTCATGTACATCATTTACATTTGATATTGTTTACATTCTCAAAATTTCTGCTGATTTGAGTATTATCGATATCTTTGTTGCCATTATTTGTAAGAAGAGATATAATTTGGAGATACCTTTTATCATAAATTAATGAAGTTTGGTTGAAAACGTGTACATATTACTTCATTGTATAAGCAATTTCTGAACCTCACTTAACCGCCTGGCCGTTGTTCGTTTTATTCAGCCTTGGGCATAACCTGAAGCTTAATGATCTGAATTGTGTGAGGGATGAACGCAAATTTATTATATTTTTACATATGGAAACCACCATTGAGAATCGGCAGGGTTTAACAACTTGAAAATTTTAATGGAACTCATAAAAACGCTTGATAGTTACAGTAAATGACGTTAGCAATCAGCTGTCTCTCACTTCAGTTGTTTATGTCTTACGTTTACAATAATCGCTTCATCCAGAATTCTAAAAACCAGAATTTTTTACTGGAGGAGTTTCATTAGTATTACAGTCAATGAAATGGAGAGAGAGACTTACAAGGATTAGGATGTCTCAAAGACTTGTTAGTCCATGCAAGGAGACATCGTGAGCTCACTTATCTGTAGGAGCAGGTTTTACTGTGCATTCTCAGTGTCCTAATGATTTTGTCTAGCTTTCGTTTAAACTCTTCCACACTGTTGCTGTTTACAACTTCTGGTGGCAGTTTATTCCAAGTGTCACATATCTTGTATGTAAAGAAGTTCAAACAATGAGATGTGTTGTATCTCTTCAGCTCTAGTTTCCATCCATTATTTCTTGTCTGCTTTACATTTAATGTAAATAGCTTACTGTCTACTTTTGTTATGCCTTTCAGTATTTTGAATGTTTCTATTAGTTATCCTCACAATCGTCGTGTTTCTAAGCCATACATGTTCAGGCTCTCTAGTCGTCTTCGGTAACCTATTTGCCTGATAGATTGAATTAACTTTGTGGCTCTTGCTTGTATTCCTTCTAATCTATTTATGTCTTTTCTTAGTGTTGGTGATGGAAACTGTACTGCATATTCAAGATGGGGTCTAACTATTGATATGTAGAGCTGCAGCACCATTTCCTTATTTCTGTGTTTGAACTGCCTCTTTATGTATCCCACTAGTTTCTGTGCCTTTTTTT
>NC_087201.1:94552744-94621200 GCF_015104395.2 Macrobrachium nipponense | reverse complement strand
AAAAAAAGGCACAGAAACTAGTGGGATACATAAAGAGGCAGTTCAAACACAGAAATAAGGAAATGGTGCTGCAGCTCTACATATCAATAGTTAGACCCCATCTTGAATATGCAGTACAGTTCCATCACCAACACTAAGAAAAGACATAAATAGATTAGAAGGAATACAAGCAAGAGCCACAAAGTTATTCAATTAATATCAGGCAAATAGGTTACCGAAGACGACTAGAGAGCCTGAACATGTATGGCTTAGAAACACGGACGATTGTGATGGATAACTAATAGAAACATTCAAAATACTGAAAGGCATAACAAAAGTAGACAGTAAGCTATTTACATTAAATGTAAAGCAGACAAGAAATAATGGATGGAAACTAGAGCTGAAGAGATACAACACATCTCATTGTTTGAACTTCTTTACATACAAGATATGTGACACTTGGATTAAACTGCCACCAGAAGTTGTAAACAGCAACAGTGTGGAAGAGTTTAAACAAAGCTAGACAAAATCATTAGTACACTGAGAATGCACAGTAAAACCTACTCCTACAGATAAGTGAGCTCACGATGTCTCCTTGCATGGACTAACAAGTCTTTGAGACATCCTAATCCTTGTAAGTCTCTCTCTCCATTTCATTGACTGTAATACTAATGAAACTCCTCCAGTAAAAAATTCTGGTTTTTAGAATTCTGGATGAAGCGATTATTGTAAACGTAAGACATAAACAACTGAAGTGAGAGACAGCTGATTGCTAACGTCATTTACTGTAACTATCAAGCGTTTTTATGAGTTCCATTAAAATTTTCAAGTTGTTAAACCCTGCCGATTCTCAATGGTGGTTTCCATATGTAAAAATATAATAAATTTGCGTTCATCCCTCACACAATTCAGATCATTAAAGCTTCAGGTTATACCCAAGGCTGAATAAAACGAACAACGGCCAGGCGGTTAAGTGATGTTCAGAAATTGCTTATACAATGAAGTAATATGTACACGTTTTCAACCAAACTTCATTAATTTATGATAAAAGGTATCTCCAAATTATATCTCTTCTTACAAATAATGGCAACAAAGATATCGATAATACTCAAATCAGCAGAAATTTTGAGAATGTAAACAATATCAAATGTAAATGATGTACATGACGATGTTCATCTGTTATACAGCAAAAATATGATAATAGTAATATACTGTAATTGGATAAAAGAAGCAAAACAACCTTTATTTAAGCCATCATTAGTATTATTAAAAATGTAGTGGTACTGTTTAATTTTTGGAAATAATCAACTTCCTCCAAAAAACATTTTGGTTTTGCAATTTAGAAGTCATACTATAATACAGATATGAGATAAATTAATGAAAATTTGCCATGATTTTTTATCTCGTCTTATCTAAAGGTCATCTTATACGTGGTAATATATGTATTTCAAATGGATGGCATTCCTTCATTCATCATCTTGGGTAAATGAAGTCTGTTAACCCTCTTAAGCCGGAGCCCTAAAAATCAAAACGTCTCCCGTATGCCGGGCCTGGTTTGGAGTGAGCGCGGAAGTGGAAAAAATAATTTTTTCAAAAAATTACAGCGCGCGTACTTTGAAGATTAAGAGTTCATTTTTGGCTCCTTTTTTTATCATTGCCTTAAGTTTAGAATGCAACCATCAGAAATAAAAATGAAAAATAATATCATTATCATATGTAAATAATGCGATATATGGTAGCGAAAAAAAAAAAATTCATACATAATTGTATTCAAATCACGCTGTGCAGAAAACGGTCAAAGCTAACCAGTTACTTTTTTTTGCGTTGTATTTTACACTAAATTGCGATCATTTTGATATATAATACATTGTAAAACAATAAAAGTAACACCGGAAAAATATATCACAAAATGATGTACGAATTCGTAACGCGCGGACGCAAAAAAATATTTTTTTTCAAAAATTCATTCACCGTAATTCTAAATAATGTTCTAGAGACTTCCAATTTGTTTTCGAAATTAAGACCAAATGATTGAATATTACGATACTGTAAGAGTTTTAGATTAGAATTGCAGATTTCGACCATTTCGGACGAGTTAAATTTGACCGAATGTCGAAATTTTAATATATATATTTTTTCATATGCACATATTTCAAAGATGGAAAAAGCTACAACCTTCAATTATTTTTTATTGTATTCTTCATGAATTTGCGCACATTTTGATATATGAAACTCTATAAAAGGCTAATATGAAAAGGAGCAAATATTAGGATAATGCCATGTACGTATTTCGAGACTTGCGGCCGCGAATCGGCGCGCGGGAGTGAAGGTAAATATATTTTTCAAAAATTCACCATAAATCACAATATTGTTTTAGAGACTTCAAATTTGTTTCAAAATGAAGAAACATGACGGAATATTACTAGGCCGTAAGAGTTTTAGCTTACAATTGCGTTTTCAACTATTTCGGTAGAGTCAAATTTGACCGAACGTGGTTTTTTTTCTAGTTTATCGTGATTTATATGCAAATATTTCGAAAAAAGAGAAAAGCTACAACCTTCAATCATTTTTAGTGTTGTATTCTACATGAAATTGCGCACATTTTCATATATAAAACTTTATGAAACAGCTAATTTTAAATGGTGCAAACATTTCGACAATCGCACAAAAAAAATTCTGATTTTTTCGGAAGAGTTTACCGCGCGAACGTAATTTTTTTTTTGGCATAAATTCACCATAAATCAAAATATTGTGCTAGAGACTTCCAAGTCGTTGCAAAATGAAGGTAAATGATTGAATATTACTAGAATATAAGAGTTTTAGCTTACAATTGCGTTTTTCGACCATTTCGGTAGAGTCAAAGCTGACCGAAAGTTGAAATTTTTGCACTTAACGTTATTTATATGAAAATATTTCAAAACTGATAAAAGCTACAACCATGGGTTGTCTTTTGTTGTATTGTGCATGAAATTGCGCACATTTCCATATATAGAACTTTATGTAACGGCAAATTTAAAAGGGTGCAAACATTAGGACAATCGCACGAAAAAATTATCGGAAGAGTTATCGCACGAACGTAAGGAAAAAGTTTTTTCATAAATTCACCATAAATCGAAATATTGTGCTAGAGACGTCCAATTTGTTGCAAAATGAAGGCAAATGATTGAATATTACTATAATATAAGAATTTTAGCTACAATGCGTTTTCCTCGACCAGTTTCTGTAGAGTCAAAGTTTGACCAAAGGTTGAAATTTTTGCACTTATCGTTATTTATATGAAAATATTTCAAAATTGATAAAAGCTACAATCATGAGTATTTTTTAGTTGTATTGTGCATGAAATTGCGCACATTTTCATATATAATACTTCATGTAAAGGATAATTTAAAATGGTGCAATAATTATGTCAAAGTGACGAAATAATTTCCGAGATGTGTCACTGATACTTTTTAGTGCGATAAGAAAGAAATTCGCGCTTGCGCGCCTGCGTAGCGATTGTAAACAAAAACAACGCCTTGATCCGTGAACTCCCAGCATCCCCCAACCAAGGCGCGTGATACAAAAGTTTTCGGCTGGTAGGCCTATAAGTATTTTTCCGCGAATTTTTAAAAAAACTTTTTTGAGCCGACGTATGATACGTCCAATCGGCATACAGGAGACATTTTGACTCGACGTTTAATACGTCCAATCGGCGTAAGAGGGTTAATAACACGGAAAATCTGAGAGGGTAAGTGAAAAGATAGCACTTGGACCTAAAACTGTGAACTGAGGAGCAAACAGAGCTGCCAAAGTAAACCATAGGTCCAAATATAACCAAGTCATCAGTTGCGAGAAAACTCCATGAATTCTACCCAAGCACTTCGAAGTATGCGATCCAAGTTAGGGTATGTGCATTCTAAGACAAAAATTTTACTAATGATTTTTGTTGTTGTTGGGGTTTTACTCAGGTACACTTCTGATTGCACTTTGTTATTCAATTGTTTTTTAGCATTTCTAATTTTTTTGTTTTGTTTATGTACTTCTTTCAATTTAGTACCATCTGCCTTTACTTCTATATGGCTCCAATAATACTGTGATTTTGATGTGTTTATCAAATATCCATTACAGTACTAGTGGCAATTAAGACCTTCTCTATGAAAAAATTTTCCCAGTTGCTTCAGCCCCTGGTAAATGAAAATAGCCTTCAACTGGAAGTACATACTGGAAGTGAATGGGCAGATCACATGATCTCTTGAGGCATGTACATAATGTAATTTTTATGCACCTGTGAGCATATCAACAGCAATCACAAGACCCTTGGATTGTTTTGGATAAATCTCTCATGGCTTGCATTATTCTTTATTCACTTCATATTTTTCTTTTTAATTGTGATTTGTAAATATTGTTCTAAAAGATGTAGTAATTAAATTTTCACCATTCCTAACCAGAAGAAAGTTCCTCGTTGGACAAGTTGGTTTTCGCGCTCGGCCACCAATCTGGCGGTCCAAAATTCGATTCTCGGTCCGGCCAACGCAGAATCAGAGGAATTTATTTCTGGTAATAGAAATTCATTTCTCGATATAATGTGGTTCAGATCCCACAATAAGCTGTAGGTCCCATTGCTAGGTAACCAATTCGTTCCTAGCCACGTAAAATGATCTAATCCTTCGGGCCAGCCCTAGGAGATCTGTTAATCAGCTCAGTGGTCTGGTTACACTAAGATGTACTTAACTAACCAGAAGATTATGATTTTGCAACGGCAAAAGTCATTTTGTAAGTACGTACAGTATATACTACCTCAAGTTTCCATTTGAAGAACTACTGCCATCACTTCTTCAGGTACAGAGTTAGACTTTTACCTATAAGTACTGTATTATGATTTTATGCATATAGTGGATCTAGTTGGTTAAATCATCAAGTATTTTTTCAAGTTAGCTCCTATTTAATTCACAGCTAACTTTAAATTTGGACCTGAACTGTGATTTCTCTGACATACAGGAAATAATGTGAACACTCAAAATATATTGATGATGATGAGCAGATAAACAATAGCTTCATAAAACAATACAAGGGTAAGTAGACAAGGGAAATGCAGAAATGTGTCTTGGAGGCAATCATTTTGACTAAGTTACATAAATCCCATGCACATGACTTTATATCAAATGAAGGGGATGATATGAGATATTGACTCTAATCAAAAGAATATGGGTGTGAGGTGAATATTCAAGAAATAAGAAAAGGTTGATGAAGCATGAACAGAACAGGAAGTTTGCTTTTTGTATATAATTTGTTTCATGAGCAGAAAACAGGACGTTTCCTTCTTATGTAAATTTGTTTCTAAATTGTTACAAAAATAAGATTTAAACAAAATACTGGTCATACACATTAAATTTACTACAATTTTACTGTCAATAATCTCAATTAATAATTTCTTTAAGCAATCTCTCCCATCAGCCAAATATTAATGTGTGTACATTCTGATACAAGACTAAGACCATTAACAGCCTAACCTCTGAACTCCTGTATTTCATCAAAACTTGCTGAAGATTCTCAAGCTTTACTTGACTCCATTCCTCTACAATTACTGTCCAGCTGTCATTTCCTCCATGAAGTTGGAGATTCTAAAGAAAAGAAAAACTCCTTATGATGAAAGGCTGATGAGAAAAACAAAACATGAATAAATTTTCAAGCAAAGAATATCAACACAAAGCAAACTTTTATTTTTATAGTGTGTAGTCGCTTGTTTCGTCCTCTAAGAGTTACCCTCCATGGTGTGCCAGCGCTCTCCATGGTGACTAAATTAATATCAAAGAAAGATCTTTTAACCTGGTCTTGTAGCCAGGTATTGTACCGTAATGATAAACACTGTGACCTGTGTTAAGTGTATAGTGGACTCAAAGACAAGAGGGCATTTTCTCTCATCTTCAGCGAGACTGAACCCACTCTTTCCATCAAAATCTGGAGGAAGAGGTGAATAATGCGCATGTGCGTCTGCCACCTTGTTTACGACCGGGCCAGTTAAAAGACCATGAACTATTACTCTCCTAGTCAGAGTAGATTGAATACTTCAGTAAAGATTGCATTGATTCTAAATTTTCTCATCATGGAAACATCTAAACTTTATAGTTAAGTGCTTATTTTTTTAAGGTCCAATTAAAAATTATAAGTTTAAACTGAGGAACAACTGTTTTATTTCTGGTATGAAAGCCAAAAACTGACCTTTGTTCCACGAGCACATGGTTGGTGCTCTCTTATGGTTTCTTATTTGCTATTTGTGAAATGCAAAAAATTTGAAGAATTCGTCATTTTATCTAGAAGATTTGGCTAATGAAATATCCAAAATTTATTATTAATCTAGATAACTCCTTTTAGGTAACAATGTCTCAACAGCCAAGGTGGTAGCCTACGTAATATGATAACAGATTCAATGAAAATAATTTAGACTATACAGATTTTGTTTGTAGCCTATAACCTTGGATTACATATCCAAATGGTGATTTAAATAACATGGACTAGTAGTAACCAAAACTAATATAAGTAAGAACATATTAACACACATCCTTTTTATGGTCCTAGGCAACAACCTAATTTCTGGGCTCAGTTCGTGTCGCTGCGCGAAATATCCTTTAATCCATTATTTCTAAGGTAAATGTACTAACACATACCCAGAGAATAAATAAAATAAAGAAAAGGTCAGTACAACTGACTCGCATCACCCTCCAAGAGGGTGTCGGTATGAACACTATGGCGAGTGAGACCACTACCACGAACCGCTTGCCAATAGAAATCTCCCACTACAAAATCCCCACAAGAGGGGAGCCGACCCACAGAGTGGGCAGCAACTACTACTACTCCATCCCATGCTGCCGACTGCTGCGCCTCTGGTGGCCATCCTTTTCAGTTAGCGCACTACATATTCACGTGCCCTTTTTTGCTCTGTGTTTTTGTGCCCTTTTTTACTGGATTTATTCATCATGGAGCGTACAGCCATCGCAGCAGCTAAGTTAAGTAATCAGTGATTATTGCTATTTGGTTTTTTTTTTTTTTTCCGGCCTTGAGTCAGTATTTGCCGTTTTTAGGTATAAAATACGAGCTCTAGGGTCGGAAGCATGGCAGCATGGTTCTGCCTCGTGGCGGGTTCGTTCTTGGTCTTCCATACCAGAACCTTCCCTTACTTTATTACGCTCTGTTATTAGTTATCCAATTTATATTAAGGGTACAGCCTACGGGGTTTATGTCATGCATGCATGTCTTTTTCACCTTGCGTAGGCATCTTCCATCCAGACCCTAGCCACAGCTCTTAGTATCGGCCCCAGCTAGCTTTGAGTGGTAGACTTTCTTTCGGGTTAGTCGTACACTCCTGGATTTTTTCTCCTACTGTTTTATTTTTTTCTTTCTTTACGTTTAGTGATTTTGTTTAATTATGTATTATGTTTTGCGTTAGTGTACGGCGTCTGGCTTCACTAGCCTAGGTTATGTCCTATTTGTTACATGTGCTTCCGCTCTTCAGTTCGGTTGCTTCTCTATAGCATCTCTCTGATCAGTCGGTTGTGTATCCTAGGCTTTATTGTTTCATTGTATCTCTTGTTACCGCTCCGTGGTCACTACGTGATCACGGAGCAGCCAGACGCCTGTCCAGTCATCTTTCCTCCTCCCGCTCTTCCATAGGGCCGGGGGGTGGGATTTGGTTGGTCTGCCCACGCTCGCTCCACATACCCGGGCCTGCCTCCCTCTCCCCTAGGCGGAGGGAGTAGGGGGACGGGACAGACCCAGACTGGACTCGACCTCTCCAGCTTCTCGGTACGCTCGGATGCTAAGGGGGAGGGGACTGGCCTTTCCCCCCCTCTGTCGTTACTCCGTCGCTCCGTTGCTAGCGCGAGTCTGTTTGCCCTCTCGCCCTTTCCCACCTTACTGGGGCTCTTTATCTACCGGAGCTCCGGCATCCACGTGGAAAGGTGCTAGTTTCACCCTGGACGGGCGGACTGCGGCATACAGTTGGTCTCTACTAACCACCTCCGTCGCGCTGATATCGCGACACGCTCCGCCACGCACCGGACTTAGTCCGGTACGTCCCATGTTTATAGGTTTAAGATTAGTATTTAATTTAAACTATATTAAGTTTAATTTAAGCTACATTAAACCTTCCCTCCATTGCATGCTCACACCGGATCTCTCCGTGGTTATAGCCTATTCAGGCGATAAGGGAGGAGTTATGCCCGAAATTTTTTCGCGCTCCGGCATGCAGCGGAGTTCTTTTAACCTTTAGCCTGTAAGTGATATCTTTTAGGATGCTCATGTATCTTTTCACTTACAGACCACCAACTGTGAGCATCCGGGATGCAATGCCATGCCCAGCTCCAGGACCCCTGTGGGCATGAAGTCTGCCGATCCCATGCTCCATGCGCGACTCCGCACGGGAACCTTCAAGTCTGGTTTCACGAGACCTGCACAATTTGCTATGATCTGGTGAGCCAGCTCTTAGACGGGGTAAGTATTTCCCACTCCGTTAGCCAATCCCTACAAGGTTTATAGTTCTTAAGTTTAATTTTAATCTCTTATCTTAAACTTAAGCTAATTTTATATGGGATCTCGCATCCTCTATAATTTTAAGTTAACCTTTTACTTAAGTTTTAATTTTAAGTTTAATCTTAAAAAAAAAAAAAAAAAAAAACTAACGAATACCCTCTCTTCCAGGCTCCCGCTGTTATTTTTTTTAGAGACAACGCACTGGCAACCCTGCGGGCCGGGTCGGCGGTTTTGGGAAGAACGCCGCCAAGGGTCAGCCCTACATACTTGAGAATGAGGTTGGTGGTCCTGATCTTCCCCGGCGGCAAGTCAACGGGCTACGTCGACCCAGCAGAGGCGGCCCGACTATTGCGATAATTCAGCAGCAGCTCGCCGCTTCGTTGACTGAACCAGGCCAGGACATCTCGTCGGAAGTCGCGACACTGGACTTAAACATTGAACCGATGGTAGGTGTTGACGACCTGTTGGTCGAGGTGAGTACGTTGGACGCCCAAGGGCTTCCCTTGGGCGCCACTGGATCTTCTACTCCTGCAAACTCTCCAGCTTCCTTCCAAGGCTTTACAGGAGCTGAGCTTTATACTTCTCCTGATGCTTCTGTTAGACCTAAGGTCAAAGGACAAACGGTGGTTAAAACCTTGAGTAAGACGTCGTCGTCGTCTAAAAAGACGTCGTCGGCGTCAACATCTCGCAAGTCTCCGGCTACAAACCCCGGAGCAGAGAGGTCTAGAGCTTCTGGGTCCGGCTCCAAATCCTCAAGGAGTAGATCCTCCAAGGAGAGATCACACACTCCAGCGGAGTCAAACCGTTTCTCCACTTCCTTTGGTTGGTTCCATGTTCAGGAGATACCCGTCCACCTCAACCTCCGCAGCAGCTCCCGGCTTTGGATCCCAACGCTTGGCCTGTTGCAACACATGGGGGATTCTGGTTGGGTCTCTCAAGAACAGTATGGAACAGATGTTCTCCCGGTTGTCTGATAGGATCAACTCCCAGGATAACATTATCGCCGGACTAAGCCAAGCTCGCTAGCTACTCCCCCACCTTTCGGCACAGGGATAGCTCAGTTGCCACCACATGACTCTCTGCCTCCGTTCACTATGAACAATCCCTGGAGAGTGGCCGTCATACGCCCCCTTCTTCCAAGACGGGCTTATTTCTATCCCGGAGTGTGGAACTCGAAGGATTGAGGACTTCGAGTTTACCCGAAGATCTCCAACCAACCGCCGTTCATCGGCTACGCCAGGCTCACCGCCGCTGCCATGACGCGAGATGATAAGGTCCCTAAAGAGACAGTCCTCTATTCACGTGACCAGGCTCAAAGAGAATGGCTCAGGTGCTTAGAGGACATGGATTGTTCAAACACTAAAATACAGCCTTTTAAGAGTCATTCACAATCTTTCACAATGGAAGAGGGTTACTCCGCTTCCTTTCCTTACAAAGATTGCTACGGTCACTATTCCAGCGGCCCAAAAGGGGGACTCGTTACCGCAGCTAAAGAAGCGGACCCTACATCTCCTTTACTTCCCTCAACCGGAGATTTGTGGGAAGACCTGCCCAACACTTTTTCTGCGGCAAACTCAAAACCAGACTGTGCTATGGAGCAGTTTGGTGAGAAGCTGCCTAGACTCCCAGATAGCCTCATTCAGGCAGAGTTTGATGCCAAGTCTAGGCTGGCCAGGTCTCTCAACACCATGGCCATGACTGAGGTGGCTACCATTTCTTATGGTTCCGAGCCACTGTTCAAGCTGATCACCAAGTCACTGGACTCAAATGGTGCAGTCTGACATGTTCGAGTTCGCCACAGCCAGAACAAACTGTCGGAAGCATGTCCTCCAGGAAGCAACTATTCGGCATGAACCGAATAAGTTGCTTTCATCAAACATCTGGGGAGCAGACCTCTTCCCAGATGCAATGGTAAAGGAGGTCCAGGCAGAGGCTACGCGGCTTTAACCCAAAGCCTTAAAGGATCGTTGGGGTCTCACTGCAAAGAGACGCCAAGATCAAGCTGTCAGGGGTAAGGCTCAGAAGAAACCCAGACGTTTCCAGCCTTACCAAAAGAAACAGCAACGGTTTGCCCAGCCTGTTTCGGCTGTTCCGTTGGTGCAGGCAGCCCAACCCTCTACCTCCAAGGCCCAATCACAGCCTATTTATGTGATTTCCCCCCAGCCTCAACCTTCCACCTCTTACACTGTCTCCCCAAGCCTTCAAACCAAAGTGTTCGAAGGAGGGCCAGGCCTTTCAGAAGTATGACCGCTCGGGTAAGGGAGGCAGAGGTAAGCGATCCTTTCGTCAGAGAGGATCGGGAGGGTCCCTTAATAGAGGAAAACACTTCAGGGGAGGCCGCGGAGGCTACCAACATCAATGAGGACTTCCAGGTAGGAGGGAGGCTGTTTCTCTTCCGCCACCGGTGGGGATTCAGCAAATGGGCACAAAGCATTGTGTCGAAAGGCCTGGGTTGGAGTTGGGTGGCGAATCCGCCCCCACCCAGACCTTTCCGCCAACTTCCATCCAAAGAATTGACGGAGTATGCAGAGGACCTCCTTCAGAAAGGAGCAATAGCGAGAGTCAACAGATTAAAGTTTCAAGGGCGCTTGTTCAGCGTTCCAAAGAAAGGCTCACAAAAAAGAAGGGTAATCTTAGACTTGTCCCGTTTAAACTTGGCCATTCGCTGCGACAAGTTCAAGATGCTCACCATCTCGCAGGTGCGGACCTTACTTCCCCGTGGGGCGTCACCACCTCTATCGATCTTACAGACGCATACTATCATATCCCTATTGCAAGACACTTTCGCCCGTATCTGGGCTTCAAGATAGGAGATCAGGCATTCTCCTTCAAGGTAGTTCCCTTCGGTCTCAACGTAGCACCCAGGGTGTTCACGAAGGTTGGCGGAAGTGGTCGTCCAACAACTAAGATCGCAAGGGATTATGGTAGTAGCGTATCTCGACGATTGGCTAATTTGGGCTCCAACAGTCGAGGAATGTCACAAAGCAACACTGAAAGTAATCCGGTTCCTGGAATATCTAGGCTTCAAGATAAACAGGACCAAATCAAGACTCACTCCGGAGTCAAACTTTCAGTGGCTGGGCATTCAATGGAATCTATCCTCCCATACTCTGTCGATTCCATCAGCCAAGAGGAAAGAAATAGCGAAGTCAGTAAAGCAATTTCTAGGACACAAACTTGCTTCAAGGAGAACCCAGGAAAGGATTCTGGGTTCACTCCAGTTTGCATCAGTGACAAACATCTTGATGAAAGCCAAACTGAAAGACCTAACCAGAATCTGGCGCTCACGAGCAAATGTCAGGAGCAGGGACAAATTATCCTCAGTCCCTCAGATTCTACGGAATCGTCCCTACGCCCTTGGGCAAAAGTCAAGAACTTGTCAATATCAGTACCCCTTCAGTTTCCTCCTCCGGGGATTACCATCCACACAGACGCTTCGTTAAGCGGTTGGGGAGGATATTCTCAGTTCAAGAAGGTTCAAGGAACTTGGTCACCCCAGTTCCGTCAGCTTCACATAAACGTACTGGAAGCAATGGCGGTGTTCTTGACTCTAAAAAGGTTACGTCCGCCAAAGAACTCCCACATAAAGCTAGTCTTAGACAGCGCAGTGGTAGTCCATTGTATAAACAGGGGAGGCTCCAAATCACGTCATCTAAATCATGTCATGGTAGCCATCTTCTCCTGGCGGACAAGTTCAGTTGGCACCTCTCCTCCACCCATATAGCTGGAGTGAGAAACGTCATAGCAGATGCTCTATCCCGATCAGTTCCTCTGGAGTCGGAATGGTCACTGGACAACAGTTCGTTCCAGTGGATTCTTCAGAGAGTTCCAGGTCTGCAAGTGGATCTCTTCGCATCCCAAGCGAACCACAAACTCCCATGTTATGTGGCCCCCAACCTGGACCCTCTGGCCTATGCCACGGACGCCCTGGCCCTAGACTGGAACAACTGGGAGAAGATTTATGTCTTCCCTCCAGTGAATCTTCTCCTGAAGGTGCTGAACAAACTCAGGACGTTCAAGGGTCAAGTGGCTCTAGTAGCCCCAGACTGGCCGAAGAGCAATTGGTACCCTCTAATTCTGGAACTGGGTCTTCGTCCTCTTCGAATTCCCAATCCCAGGCTCTCCCAGTCAGTGCAAACGAAGACTGTGTTCGCTTCCTCAGGAATTCTCAAAACCCTAACTTTATGGATTTCATGAAGTTTGCAGCAAAAAAAGAGATGCGAATATTGATCCTCAAAAATATTCTCTTCTTGGAATCTGACAAAAGAGATTCAACTTTGAGACAGTATGATGCTGCAGTCAAAAAGTTAGCAACCTTCCTGAGAGAATCAGATATTAGAATCATGACAATCAATTCAGCTATATCCTTTTTCAGATCTTTATTTGAAAAAGGCTTAGCAGCTAGCACTATTACGACAAACAAGTCAGCCTTGAAAAAGATTTTTCAATTTGGTTTCAGCATAGACTTGACAGACTCCTACTTCTCGTCTATTCCCAAGGCTTGTGCTAGACTTAGACCTTCTGTAAGGCCTACGTCAGTATCATGGTTCTTAAATGATGTTCTAAAGCTGGCTTCAGAAACTGATAATGACACATGTTCATTTATAATGCTCTTAAGAAAAAACTCTATTTTTATTAAGCTTGGCCTCAGGAGCTAGAAATTTCAGAACTGTCCGGCATATCCAGGGATCCGGATCATGTTCAATTTCTTCCCACAGGGGAAGTGCTACTTTCTCCGGAACGTAGTTTTATTAGCAAAGAATGAAGATCCTTTGATGAGGTGGGAACCATGGAAGGTTGTACCCCTTCCACAAGATATTTCTCTTTGCCCCACTATCGACCTTACGAGCCTTTCTGTCCAGGACCTCCTCATCCTCATCGGGTCCTCTCTTTAAGAGAGAAAAAGGTGGTACTTTATCTATTAAAGGCATCAGGCAGCAGATCCTGTACTTTATTAAGCAAGCCAATCCTGACTCCTTCCCTAAAGCACATGATGTCAGGGCAGTAGCCACCTCAATTAACTATTTCCAACATATGAATTTCGATGAGTTGAAAAATATACTGGATGGAAATCGCCGACAGTAATTTTAAGCGTCATTACTTAAAGTCCTTGGAAGCTCTGAAATTTTCAGCAGTTGCGGCGGGTAACATAGTTTCCCCCGACTCTGCTTAATCTTTAGTAGAAGATCCAGTCCTCCTTTCTACCTATCTCACCCAACAGTTCGTCTATACCTGCCATGTTCATCTACGTTTACCTTGAGTCTTAGCTGCTCTTATGATGGTTAAGTGGTGCCCCTTATTTTTTGCTAGGGTCCACTCACAATTGATTGTATATAATGATCTCTTGGATGTGATCCCCTTATTTTTATGCTAGGGGACACATCGTATTTACAATGGTTACGGGTTTTGTGTATATTAAGTCATATACATTCCCTTTTTATGTTATTATTGAAGTTTGTTCTATTCAATTTATTGTTATAATTGCTTTGAGTCCTTTGTACATAATATCTATACACAGATACTGATTTCGGCATATATTCCATGTAAGCCCTGTATATATGTTATAGTTAATTTTAAGAATATTATTAGCGTTAAGTTAATTTAAGTAATATTTCTATGTTTGTATCATTGTGTATATGTATATCTATTAGCAATTATATTTCTTTATTTTATGTTATCTTTTATTTGAGACCCTTTTTGTCTATTTGGTTTTATTCTTTACAATCTTGTGCTATTTCTCTGGTACGATTTCGTGCAGCGACACGAACTGAGCCCAGAAAAAGGGATTTTGACGTAAGGAAAAAATCTATTTCTGGCGATTGGTTCGTGTCGCCAGCGAAATCCCGCTGCCCATCCCATCGCTCAAGATTGTCCTGCTAACTTCAGGATGGCCACCAGAGGCGCAGCAGTCGGCAGCATGGATGGAGTAGTAGTAGTTGCTGCCCACTCTGTGGGTCGGCTCCCCTCTTGTGGGGATTTTGTAGTGGGAGATTTCTATTGGCAAGCGGTTCGTGGTAGTGGTCTCACTCGCCATAGTGTTCATACCGACACCCTCTGGAGGAGTGAGCGAGTCAGTTGTACTGACCTTTTTTTCTTATTTTATTTATTCTCTGGTATGTGTTAGTACATTTACCTTAGAAATAATGGATTAAAGGATATTTCGCTGGCGACACGAACCAATCGCCCAGAAATAGATTTTTCCTTACGTCCAAAATCCCTTTTTACACCAAGGACCCTCACATTTTTTCTGATAAAACAGTTCTACAGATTATTTTTTTTTCCTTTAATATAGCCCTGTTATACTTAAACATGATCTAAATAATCCAGGACTTGGCAGTACCTGATATTAAATCAAGTGATAAACTTCTACTAAGCATACCATTTAATTGGACTTAATCATTAGCCTAGGCCAAGTTACCTAGGACTAGATGAAAATAGTAACCTGTGCTGGAGGAGATGGTAGCCTAGCTTAAGGCTATATACTAAGGTATTTGTGTTTTTAAGTAACCCATACCATTAAGTGTGAATTAAACCATCTGGATTAGGCAGTATCCTAGATTAGAGTAAGTGATAGTCTAGCTATAACATTATTGGGTTACTGTTTTATATAACAAATGACCTAGAATTGGATATAAACAACAACATGGGTTAGACAAACATAGTAGTTTAACTATAAGGGTACATACTGTACAGTGGACCCCCCGTATTCGCGTTCTCCGGATTCGCAGACTCACACATTCGCGGATTTCTCTCGGGAACGTTTCCCTGCATTATTTGCGGAAAATTCGCGCATTCGCGGTATTTTTCTATGAGAAATATCCACAAATTCCTGGTTTTTCTTATCAATTTCATCATAAAATGCACTTTTTTGTGATTTTTAAAACTATTAAAAAAAAAACCAAGTATGAAAATTTTTAGTGGTTTTTCCTAAGTTTTAACTAACAAAATAGGCTGTTTTTAGCGTTTTTATAGGGGTTCCAACAAAATTCGCGGGATTCTAACTATTCGCGGGGGGGTCTGGTACGCTCCCCCGCGAATACGGGGGACCACTGTATTAGTAATTTTTTCTGCTCTACTTTGTAAAACTAATATTGTTTTCCCCTTTGTTGCCCTGATAGCTTCTGTTTTCCCCATCCCCTTATTTATTGGGTTCTAGATGACACGATTGCAATGCCCTGCATCAAGAAATCAGGATCATGCTCACCTTATCTCATTAAGATAACGCTAACCATGCTTTCAGAGGCCACAAGTAAAGAAGTGGCACCTGTCTACAATACAACTCACAGGGTCTCTCAATGTAATAGCAGACTCTCTATCGAGAAAAACGACTTCCTCAGCAGAGTGAATATTGGACAAAGACTCTTTTCAAACAATAGCCAACCTGCTTCTACAACCGGAAGTGGACCTGTTCGCCACATATGAGAATCACAAACTCCCAATATATATGTCCCCAAACTTGGACAGGTTCAAGCAAACAGCAAAGAGATGCCTTCCTACAAGACTGGAACAAGTGGAGCACAATATGTATATCTTTTTCCTCCATTGTCCCAGATTTCAAGCATTTTCAACAAACTCCTTACCTTGAAAGGAGCTTACTTAATAGCCCCAAATTGGCCAAACAGGCATTGGTTCCTATTACTTCAACAAATGGACGAAAAGATCAATTCCACTATCATCCACTGTTCCACCCCAGAATGAGGGAGGAAAAGTCACTTGTGCATCCTCCTTTTTGAGCTAAAACCTTCAAGTATGGATTTTTTTAAGTATTACCTACTATGAAAGCTACTCAACAAACATTGCATATACCCATAGTTCGACAGATCTAAAACTGAGAGATTGTTTTCTTCTTTGGGTAAGAACCCTATTGCCACATCTACCAGTATTCAGTTTTGAATACCTTGCTTTATAACACATGGATCAATAAATGGGTAGTTTAAAGTTTCTAGCATGTTTTGCTGAACTTAAGCGTTCACATATTGTGATTATAATTTTATTTGTAAATAAAATGAGAAATCGCATTTATAACAGTGACAGATGTTTTCAAAAGATGCTGCCACTTTTCTTGTTACCTTTCACAGGCGATATGCAGGTGTGCCAAGCCTATTAAACCATGAAGTTTAAAGGAATTATCTCTTACGCTACCCTTTGGATAAGCCCCACTGTCCGGTCCTACCTGAGAAACTTCAGCACCAAAAAGAATGACTTCTGTTTTAGGTACTGAGAACAATATTAGTAGTGAAATTAATTCATTCCCACTGAAAGCACTCTGTGAAATGGGCAAATGCAGTTAAGCATTCCCGAAAAACTTGCAAACAGGCTATGCTGCAAAGCATATCTGTTTTATTGAACTAAGATCATCTGACGACGAAGATTCTTCGTAATGTACCTTTTTATAGAATCATATTATTACAATTTCTGTGATAATTATTGTAAATAAATTATTTCTCTCCCAATGATGAGTTTATGGGCAATAACCTTATAAAGTAAAAATTGTTACATGCATTAGATTTAAGTTATAATAAATCGTTTTTTTACTCTTAATATATTTTCAATTATGTATGTCATACATTTTCAGAAGAAAATGTCATAAGAAATAATAATTAGTAATGCCAGATTTTTTTTTAACTTAAATGAAAAAAATTTCAAATAAAATGCTATGTAATATATGCAAAACTTAAAAGGTATAAATTATAAACATAAGAGAATATTACAGCCTTTACAGTAATAACCAAATAGAATGGAGATCAATGAAATTAGTCAAGAGAGAATAAGGCAGAATACTGTGTGGTTTTAAAGACAAAATATGCTATGAAACATGAAATGAAATTGAAGTAAATACTAACTTGATGAATGAAAATGAGGGGTAAAAACCTAAAATAAAAGAGCAATGAAACGCGAAATATTACAAACTTGTTTAGGAAATGGATAGTATGGCAGATGGAAAATTCAAATAATAAAAAGAGAATAAATCGATTACAAGAAAATGTCATAAGACATAATGAATGGTATTTACCGATTTTTATTACTTTAATGAAAAAAGAATCAAATAAAATATGGCAAATCCCATACCAAAATTTAAAGGTATAAGTCAGAACAAATATAACAAGAGTCTTAAAAGTAATAACCAAATAGAATGGGGATCGAGTTTATGGATTAGGATTTAAACGGTCAGTTTCATTAAGCACTGTCCCAAATATTGCCTCGCTGGGAGATGGCTGAGGACTCAAGACAGGGACGATTTAAAGGTTAAGAGAGAAGTGGTAACAGGGTTTTTCTCAAGGAGGTAAAGAATATATCAGTTTAGATCTGTCGAACTATAGTGCAAAAATTACGGACATCATCTGTCCAGCAATATCAGTGTGTGGAAGACATGGTTAGATTATATCCATACCGAGAGCCCTGTTGAGATCTCAATAGGAACACTTTAAAATGTTCTTATATGTATGCATTTTTTAAGACAAACATCTTACGGTTACAACAATCATGGCATACAAGGCAGCATTAACAGAACCCTTGCTTTATGGATTCAGGATTGACTCCAGCATAGAAGTTGTCACTTTCCTTCTGTGATCTTCTGCTCTACAAAGACCTGTTCCCGAAAGACTTCCAATTAGTACTTGGTCCCTGAACAAGGTACTTATACTACTTAAGACTTCTATCTACCCCTCAATTCACATGCTACACAAAGCAATCTTCTTGATTGCATCAGCATCAGGAACCTGTATTAGTGAACTGGACTCTCTTGGTATATCACACAAACTGCTAATAATCAATTATCATTGTCCCCTGGCCCATCATTCCTAGCCAAGAATGTGGATCCTTTAAGAAGAAAATCTCCTATTATAAGAAAACTCAAATTAGCAGACAAAACATACACCCAGTCAAGCACTTAAGGTTTACCTGGAAGTCACAATAAAACATCCCCAAGGTCTGCTTTTCCTACACCCTAGCATGAATAGACACTCTCTCTACAAGGGCAAAGAATGATTTTAGTGTCCCTCATTTAAAAGGGAAACCCACACACTTTTCCTAGGTCGCATCTTAGGAAAGTAAAAAGTACAGACAAACCTCGGGTTTCGTACGCCTCTCTTTTCGTATGTTTTGGTTTTCATAGACTTTTTTCTATGAAATTTTGTCTCAGTTATCATACGTTTCCTCAGTTTTTGTACACTCAGAAACACTCCATCTGGGGCCCAGCGTGTGACTGGACCCCGTATCGAGTGCCAAAACGAAGCATCCCATCTTCTTTCGTGACCCATTCTGTTTTGTGTTCATTGTTTTTCTGCTTTTTGTGTTTTTTTTATTTGAGTGCAAACTGCTAAATAAGCCATCACAGGGCCAAAGAAAGTGTAAAAAAAAGGTGAGAAACACTATAGAATTTAAGAAAGAACTCATAGCAAGTGTTGGAGGAAGTGCATGCTGATATCAGTGAGAAAATACCTACAAGTGCTGCTGTTAGTGAATTCAAGGCCAACAGAGGGTTGAAAAATTCAGAAAACAAATTGGCATAATAATTTGCTACCTTCAGGGATTAAGGACACGTTTTCAAAGTGGAATGGTGTAAAAAATTTTGTGGAGCATTGTCATCCTAATAAAGAAGTTGTAATCCATGTCTCAACCAACAAAGAAATTGTAATCTATGTCTCCAACATGTTTAATGACAATGCCATGTTTAACTTTAAGAAAATTTTTTTAAAGAATGCCAGAAACATGTGTATCTGGACAATTTTTGTTGTCCGACAGGGGTCCATTAACTCTCAAGCTGGTCCTAGTGCCAGTAAAAAATGAAGAGGGGAAGTGAACTCAGATAGTGCCAGTAAAAAATGAAAAGAAGTAACCTTGGATAGGTCTTTGATACCTGAAGTCCTTCTGGAGGGAGATTCCCCTTCCAAACAATAACCTCTCCTCCCTCTCCCCTTCTCTCCGTCTTCCATACACTAACGTGTTTTCCATAAAGGTAAGAGTGATGTTAAATGTTTTATTTATTCATTTCATTATCATATATATTTATTTCTTAGTGTTTTCTGCATGTAAAACTGTGTTTATTCCCAATAAAATGTATTTTTTTTTAATATTTCTGGGGTCTGGAATGCATTAATTATGTTTAAATTATTCCTTATAGGAATTATTGTTCGGTTTTTGCATGTTTCGGTTTTCGTGGAATGTTCTGAAACAGAGACTATGTATGAAAATTGAGGTTCCAATGTATGTCGTTGGCCTTTTTCAGAAATGTCTCTTTCGAAGAGGTCTCTGAATATACAGGGTGGTCATCAGAGACAGTATTCTTAAAACATTACTGCCATGACTCGAATAAATTCGACTATACTGTGTATCAGCAGGTTGTATGGTTAGTCCTGACCCCATTGGCACTACAGCAGAAAACCAGAGGTCTTCTTAACAGGTGGGTGTGCTGACTATTGCTGGGGAAGGTGCAATAAGACTGCAACCATATCCACCATACTTAGGTTAAGTCACTACAGAACTTCATCCTAAAAACATAAGACCTTGTTCGGTTTCTTGTTTTTTGTTACCAAAACTTGTGGCTTGACCTCGACCATTAATGTTTTAGCTTTCCCCCCCCCCTTTTTCCTTGCATTGTTGGAATTAAAATTGTGTAGACCTTTTGACACCCTGTCAATTTCTTTGTAAAGTTCTTGAGGAATTACACTATCAAAAAACAGGTTTTGATGTAGGAAAAACCTATTTTTGGTATTCGAAAACCTCCCACTTCCTTAACCAGCCCAGTTGTAAACATGATGGCCGATGTGGACACACATTAGTCACGTCTTCCAGATTTTGACAAGGTAAAAACGGGGCTCAGTCTCGCTGAAGATGAGAGAAAATGTCCTCTTGTCTTTGAGTCCATTATACTCTATCCCGTGTCATAGTGTCTATCATTACGACACAATACCTGGCTATAAGACCAGGGTAAAAGATATTTCTTTTATATTAGTCTAGTCACCATTGAGAGTGCTGGCACACCTTGGAGGGTAACTCCTTGAGGACTCAACAGTGACTACCAAAAAAGGGATTTTGACGAAGGAAAAATCTATTTCTGGGCAACGACCTGTGTCGCCCTGTGAAATGGTTCCTTTGATACTATTTCTTAGGAATAAATATTGCTATTCATCCTAGAGAAAAAAGAAACAATATAATGCCAAGATAAATGGGCTCGCTCACCTCTAATAGAAGTGTCGGTATAGTAAGGAGCGAGTGGAATCACTACCAGAGGTCCCTTGCCATTTAGCTTCTTCCTTCGACAAAATCCCGAACTACGGAGGAGCCGTGCTACAGCTCCCGGTTCTACTACTACAGTGAGCGCCTCCGACGCCTGTGACGTCATTCCTGAAGATAGCCTCCAAGCTTGGGGTAAGCTGGGTGAGGATAATCTAACTACAGGGTGGGGTTTCACAGGGCGACACAGGTCGTTGCCCAGAAATAGATTTTTCCTTCGTCAAAATCCCTTTTCTGGGCTTAACCTGTGTCGCCCTGTGAAATAGTACCAGAGAATGCTAAAACACCAAGCTTGAGGGACAGTACAGATAATAAGAAGGTAAAGTTAAACACTTGTAAGGTTAATAGTATAATGATCAACTAAAATTACAGTCTTACAATTATGGTAAAGTATGAGCCCTTAAACATGGGTTATAACTTAAAATTAGTTAGCCTAACAACAAGCAAATTATATACAGGTTTAGGCAAAAGACAGTATCGTAAGTTTTGATATAATCATAATAATGGAACTGAATCCAACTAGAATGATGAACAAAATAGCAAAACTCAAGGCTAACCCAATACATGGAGGCGACTAAACAAGTAAGGGTGCAATGGGGCAGGCAGAAGTGAAGGCTACAAGAAGTTATAGGAATTATTAAGAGTCAGGAGAAACTGTGTTTCCAGCTGCCACTGCTGGAAATTTGAGGGCTTCTAAGGGTTTTAGGTAGTGCCGTTTGAAAACTGTCGGAGATTTCCAGCCTGTATATTTCTTAAGATCGTCAAAATTCATGTGTTGGAAATAATTAATAGATGTGGCCACCGCCCTAACATCGTGGGCCCGAGGAAAGGACTCTGGGTTGGCCTGTTTAATGAAGTATAAAATTTGTTGCCTGATCCCTTTTAGGGATAATGTACCACCTTCCTTCCTAATGAACAACGGGCCTGAAGATTTCAGAGTTGTTCTACTTAGGTAGGCTCTTAATGAGTTGACGGGACAAGGGAAATGTTCTTGAGTAGTGGTAGGATTTTCCATGAGGACCATCTGTCCTGTGGATCTTCATTTTTTGGCTAGAAAGTGGCGATCTGGGGATAAGAGGACTTCCTCTGAGGGGAGGAACTCAATGTGACCTGGTTCCTTTGATAAGGCTGACAGTTCTGATATTCTAGCTCCAGAGGCTAAACTTAATAAAATAGGGTTTTCCTCAGAGGGATATATAATTGCAAGAGTCATTGTTAATGTCCGAGGACAGTTTGAGGACATCATTTAAGAACCAAGAGACTGTTTTAGGTCTCGTTGACGGTCTTAATCTAGCACAAGCTTTTGGTATGGACGTAAAGTACGAATCCGTAAGATCTATGCTAAAACCAAATTGGAAAATCTTTTTAAGAGCTGATTTGGTCGTAGTGATAGTGCTTGCTGCTAAACCTTTCTCAAACAATGATCTGAAGAAAGTTATGGCTAGGTTCGTTGTCATGACTTGAGAATTTGACATCTTAAGGAACTCTGCTAGTTTCTTGACAGATGAATCATATTGCCGGAGAGTAGATTCCTCTTTTATCTGATTCCAAGAATGAAATATTTCTGGGGATCAATTTTTCTGCATTCCTCATAGCTGCGAATTTCAGAAAATCCATAAAGTTAGGGTTTTCTGAATTCTTGAGGAAGCGGACACAGTCTGAGTTTGCACTAACTGGGTTAGTTTGGGGTTGGGAATCCGTAGGGGTCAGAGTCTCAACTCTAGGAGTAGAGGGAACCAATTGCTCTTGGGCCAGTTGGGAGCTACTAGAGCTACTTGGCCTTTGAATGTCCTGAGTTTGTCTAAAACTTTCATGAGAAGGTTCACCGGAGGGAAGAGGTAAATCTTCTTCCATTTGTTCCAATCGAGGATCATTGCATCTGTAGCATATGCTAGAGGATCGAGGTTGGGTGCCACGTAACAGGGGAGTTTGTGGTTTGACTCCGTGGCGAAGAGGTCTACTTGTGGGGAATGTCCGGGGACTTGTAGACTGATCCAATTGAATGAACACCTGTCCAGTGTCCACTCCGATTCCAATGGAACGGAGCGAGATAGAGCGTCTGCTACTACGTTCTTGACCCCTGCCAGGTGAGTGGCTGACAGGAGCCATTTGTTTTTGTTTGCCAGAGAGAAGATGGCTACCATGACGTGGTTCAAGTGGCTTGACTTGGATCCGCCCCTGTTGATGCAGTGTACTACTACTGCACTGTCCAGAACTAGTTTGAAATGTGAATTCTTGGGCGGACGGAGTCGTTTCAGTGTGAGAAATACTGCCATGGCCTCCAGTACATTGATATGTAGCTGGCGGAATGTTAACGACCAAGTTCCTTGAACTTTTTCGTGCTGGGAGTATCCTCCCCACCCTGTTAGTGAGGCGTCCGTGTGGATCACTAATGATGGAGGAGGGAACTGTAGAGGAATTGCTTTTGAAAGATTCTTTGTCTCTGTCCAGGGGCGGAGACGTTTCCGTAAGATCGCCGGGATAGAAGCTAGTCTGTCCCGTGACCTGCAATTCGCTTTTGAGCGCCATACTCTGTTTATATCTTTGAGTTTGGCTCTGAGCAGAACGTCTGTGACTGATGCAAACTGGAGTGAGCCCAGGATCCTCTCCTGGCACCTCCGGGATGTTTGTTGTTGTTTGAGAAATTGTTTTGTAGCTCTTGCTATTTCTTTCTTTTTCAACGACGGAATTGATAGAGTGTGCGATTGCAAATCCCATTGAAGGCCTAACCACTGGAATCGAGATTCCGGTGTTAGTCTGGACTTGGTTTTGTTTATTTGGAAACCTAAATGTTCCAGGAATTTGATCACTTTGACTGTTGCTTCCCTGCATTCTTTGGGGTTCTTTGCCCAAATAAGCCAATCGTCCAGATAAGCCACTGATCATTATTTTCTGGTTTCCTTGTAGCTCTTGCACTACTGCTTCCGCCAATTTGGTGAAGATCCTGGGGCTATGTTGAGCCCGAATGGCATTACTTTGAAGGAGTAGGATCTGTTGCCTAGTTTGAAGCCTAGGAACGGACGAAAAGTGTCTGGCTATGGGAACATGATAGTAGGCATCTGTAAGATCTATAGAGGTTGTGACGGCCCCACGGGGAAGTAAACGGTCAGCATCCTGAACTTGTCACAATGAATGTATAAGTTCAGATGGGACAAGTCTAAGATGATTCTTCGGTTTTCCGAATCTTTCTTTGGCACGCTGAACAAGCGTCTTGAAATTTTAAATTGTTGGACTCTTGAGACTACTCCTTTGAGAAGGAGGTCTTGGGTATACTCTACCAATTCCGTTGTTGGTGCTTGATAGAATCTGTTGGTTGGAGGAGGGCCCTCTAGCCAACTCCAACCTAGGCCTTTGGTCACTATACTCTGAGCCCAAGGGCTGAACCCCCACCGCTGGCGGAAGAGGTACAGCTTCCCTCCTACCTTGGGACTCTCACTGCTGGTTTGCCGAGGGGCGGCCACCTCTTGCTCCTCGGAAACCTCTTCCTCTGTTTGCAGCCCTGCCGGACCCTCTGAATCGAGAGGCACCTCTTGCTCTGCTACCTCTCGCGAACCTATTGAAAGCCTGAAAGTTCTGGCTTTCATAGTTGGAGTTGTAGGCTGGAGAGACAGCAAAGGAAGTAGAGGGTTGGGGTTGCTGGGACTGACGGGTCAGGACAAAGGTATTGTTTGTTGACCCTTCAACGATGGTTGCCCTTGTGATGCTGGGACTGCCTGAACCAACGTCTGCTGAGAAGGCTGGAAGGGAGAGAACTTTCTTGGTTTCTTCTTGATCCTTTGGTTAGGACCAGAAGATTCCTGTCTCTGCTTTGCTACCAGTCCCCACCTGACTTTGAGGCACTGGTTGACCTTTGAAGCCTCATGAAGGACTTCTGCTACCACTGGTGCTGGAAAGAGGTCCGTTCCCCAAATTGAGGAAGCTATCAGCTTGTTCGGTTCATGGCGGATAGTAGCTTCCGCCAGAACGTGCTTCCTACAATTCCTCCTGGCTATGAGGAAGTTGTAAAGGTCACACTGCATGGTGTGCAGCAGACCTTTAGCCAAAACCTTAAACAATGGCTCTTGTTGGTATACAAGAGCCATCATCTCCGCCATAGTCATGGAGGAAATGGGATCTCCTCGAGCCTAGTCCGGGCGTCGTACTCCGTCTGGATGAGGGAGTCTGACAACCTGGGAAGCCTCTCACTAAAGAGAGTGGTGGCACAGTCCGCCTTGAGTTTTCCTACTGAAAAAGTAGGAACTGCCCCCTCGAAGTACGTCTCGGAGCCTGGGACTAGGAGAGAGGTGGGTTCCGTCTCCCGTAGTGGAGGCAGGGGCTCGTCTTTCAGGGCAGCCTGAAAGGTTGCTTCCACTACCTTAAGGGTAAGTGGTAGCGGAGTCCCTTCCACCGGAGTGAAAATGGTGAAGGGACTTCTAAAGGCTGTGATGCGGGTATTTTCACACCCCCATTCCTCCAGACTTCTCATTAGTGTCTGCTGTGCCTGTTCCCTCGGAAGGATAACTGTTTCCTTGGGAACTTTGTCTTCTCTCATCATTGCTGCTTCCGTTAGCCGGACGTAGCCAATGAATGGGGGTTGAAGGTCCCTGGGGTGGAACTCGAAGTCCTCCCGCCTTCGAGTTCCTATGCCTTCGATGGTCAACATTCCGTTGACAAACGGGGCATACGAAGCAATCCTCCAAGGGTTGGCCGCCTTGAATTCCGGCAGTTGGCTGGAATCTGGCATTGGAAGAGGAGAAGGTGGCACAGCTAGGGGGGAACCTGCCGCGATCGAGGTTTGAATCCCGGTGATGGCATTCTCCTGAGCAGCCAGCCGTTCCGCCAGCGATTGGATCGACTGGCCGGAAGACGTAACAGAACTGGAGAGCTGGGAGAGCACCGAGCCGACCTTGTTGTCTACCAAGGCCCCTACAATCACTCCCACCTGCTCCAGAATGTTGGCCGAAAAGGATTCGGGATCAAAAGGAGGGACTTGAGCCCGATCCTTACGGGATTTACGTTTGGGGGACCTCGACACAGACGAAGAGGCCTCCCTTGACCTAACTGTTCCGGGGTGGTGAGCCGGAGTTACAGCGTCTGCCAAGATGACCGATTTCTTGGGGAGAGACTTCTTAAGTTTCTCCTCGGTCGACTTTGCCTTGGGGATCACTGAAGCAACCTTAGGACGGACAGACCGCTGGTCTTCAGTGAAGCCCCGGAAAGAAGTAGAAGTAGAAGGATCAGTGGAAGGTGATGGAGAAAGGGAACTCAGGAAAGGGCCCTGAGAACCCACAGAAGCTGCCCCTACTACACCCTTACCTGTACCCATGGAGTCAATAGCCATGGGTTCGACGTCGAGGTTCATTGCCGCGACATCTTCCGCTACGTCCTCTGGAAAATCCCCGTCCTGAAGGGAGATCATGACTTGGAGATCGGCCAGCAAAGGGGCGGCTACTATCGAGTCCACCACTGATCCTTTCTTGGCTCCGGGGAATACCAGGTCCGCCATGTCCTGGGTAAGGATGTAGGGGCGGCCCTTCGAGTTCCGGCCAAATCCCCCTACCCATGCTTTGAGAGTAGTCAAAGCCTTCTTCTTCTCCTCGTCAGAACCCTGTAAGAAAGGTCTAGAGTTAGGGAAAGGATAGGGGAGAAATGTCTGTTGTGTTGAGACTATATGAATATGTCTCATATGTGAAAAGTATATAATAATAACAAGTATTCCAGGTGATGAATGAATGAAGATAGTGCTAAAAAAAACTTACTACTAGTGAGGCATCGCCTACTAGCAAGTAGCAGGTTTGGCAGGCTTCGTGGTGCCAAACTAGAAAATCTTCCACCTTTACTGCACATCCTGCATGGGAGCGGCAAACTATATGGCCGCACGGGTCTTGGAGGATGGCATTGCACCCAATCTCCTGGCAGCACAACATCTGTAAGTCAAGGATACATGAGTACCAATGACAACCTCCGGTGGTATAATTATGTAAAATATCCGTGGGTGCCGGAGTAGGACCGACGGATAGTGTTCTACATATAAATGGCATGCAAAAGAATGCCGGAGTAGGCTCTAAGGCTCGCTCCGTATGAATATTACGTAGAAAAGTTACGAGGGGGGGAAGAAAGTCTCTGCCTCCGCCTAGGCTCACTTGTTATATGGGTAAAATAAACTCCGTAGGGCCAGGAGTTCTCCGTGTGGCCCGGAGTTAAGAATATTGAGTGAGCAATGTCAAACTTCTGAAGAAGCGAGGGATAGGACAAGAGGCAGAAATAAAAAACCCCCCGGAGTAACACAAAAAGTTCTAAAATAAAGTAAAAGAAAAACCCATCATATCAGTAAGTGCTCGTGTGAACTATCCTAGGTGGATAGGTACCCAGTGGTCCCCTCCCCCCTCTCTTATGTCCGGTAGCGGCGGAGTGACACCTGCCGGACTGAACTGGGGGGGAAGGGTAGGGAAGAACGTGGGGTAGGGGAACCTTCCCACCTGAGCGACCAGTTAAGGACGGAGGAAGTAGGGGGAGAAGGTCCCGAGCCCCCGAGACACATGATGAATGAGAACACCAGGAGGGGGGAGCTCCCCACCAGCCCCATGAGTCACCCCCTCTCATGCAGACTTGGACGCTAGCTGTGAGAAACGAGTCATCACCCATCAGCGTGGGTGGCAATGTATGGAGGGGGGAATGGAGGGGACGGGTGGAGGACCCCGTAACCGGGTGGCTCACCGCGATCGACCAGTGGTCTTCCCAGCCAGGTGATAAACACGAGGTGGGGAAGAGCCGTCGGAACAACATCAATATCACTGATATATATAGGATTACTTATAATAAAATTAAATCAATCAAAATAAATAAAAATAAAGCGATATCTTAAAGCTAGGCTAACACGGGGAACACGACAAACTAAGTAATCAGAAAGAATAGGCTAATCGCCGATCCGAAGAAAGGGGTATGTTAGCCTAATCTAACCTCTAGTTCAAGAAAACGGGGGGCAGGCTAATCACCAATCGACAATTGGGGTATGAAAGCCTAACCTAACGGTAAAAACAGTGATAACAGGGTAGGTTAATCGCCATACCGAAGCATGGTGTATGTTAGCCCAACCTAGTACCAACTTATAAGATAAACGGTAATCAGGAACTAGAGTAGGTAAGAGGGAACATCTGATTAAATAAATGATATGACTCTCAAAACCATGACTGATAAAAAAACTCCTAACAACGTAAGGTGTAGCTAGGCTAAGGTCCGAACCGTGCGGTCGGAGCGCGCCCCGTGAAGGCCTAACTAATAAGCTAACTGCATAAAAGATATAGAGACTATGTGTAAGTAACTATATCAATAGTACTGTGAAAAGGGAAATCCCTAACGGTATGGGAGACCGAAAGAGAGAACCCGTACCGCCATGCGGTCGAGGGGCATACCGGGCCGATAAGGCTCCGAACATATAAAAAACACGAAGATTCATCATAAAAATCGAGCTCAGTAACCCCAAACCAGTACTTTAAACTTAGAAGCAGAAGGCTGAAGACATCTTGAGGTAATCCAATAAAATAAAAAGCGATTGCACAGCACAAGAAAAAAGCAACGTGTGGCGGCAATGCGTGCTATCAAAGGAATGACGTCACAGGCGTCGGAGGCGCTCATGGTAGTAGTAGAACCGGGAGCTGTAGCACGGCTCCTCCATAGTTCGGGGTTTTGTCGAAGGAAGAAGCTAAATGGCAAGGGACCTCTGGTAGTGATTCCACTCGCTCCTTACTATACCGACAGTTCTATTAGAGGTGAGCGAGCCATTAATCTTGGCATTATATAGTTTCTTTTTTCTCTAGGATGAATAGCATTATTTATTCCTAAGAAATAGTATCAAAGGAACCATTTCACAGGGCGACACAGGTTAAGCCCAGAAAACTGGTTATTCCTGCAACAAAACCTGTTTTTTAAAAACATTTTCATGAACAACATCAATGTTACTGGCCTTTCATTTGTACTTTAAATGTCATGAGATGTGTATTCTTACATCTTACAGAGAGAAGAAACAATATTTTGCTATCAGTGATTGTTCTTGCATGCATACCTTCAATCCATTCATACGTACTATTAAGTATCATCATTATTTCACATAAAATTGAGAAGATACAGCAATAACAAGGGGATAGGAGCTGGGTACTTTGTATACAATTAAAGAAATCTGTTTGCATGTACTACTATATGAAAATTTTTTATATTATAAAACTTTTTTTGTGTTTTATCACACACCCATCAATTGTGTAGAGCCAAAATTACATTTTAAGTGGGCATCAAAACACAGAGTTCTAGCCTTGGAAAAGCACTTAGGGACAGTATAGGTTAGGAACCAGGTGTCCAAAGATAATTTAATGAGATACTGTACATAACTGAACTCACTGAAAGTAAACTAAGTACTAGTTTATATTTGTAATATAGCCACAGCAACACAGTATCTCTTGAGTACTGCAGTATAAAATGATAGTTTTATCATAAAATAAAGTTTTATATATAGTTATCAAGTATAATAGCATAGCTATCAGTTTTCAATCATGGCAGCCTAAAAATTCAAAATTTATGGTAGCGCTTCTGTTGTTTTGTGTAGACAACTAGCCATACCCACTTTCAGGGACTGGGATGAACAACATAGCAAAGACCTTGATGTGTATTGCCAGTTAATGAGAAACATCACTTGGAAATAATGTAGCCCCATGTATTCTTTTGCGCCTGTTGTTTAAGAAGCTGCACTGCAAAAGGAAAATGTATTCGTATTAGTTGTGAATAAAACTGGAATGTCACCTCATGTTTCTGCCAGACTACCTTGTAGTTAGTCGGGTTGATGAAAATACTACAGAGCTTCAATTTGTTTTTGACATCACCTTAGCAGAAGAGAATGCAGCTTGACAAGACGAATCTACCAAACCAGAGAAGTCCCCTCGGGAGGAGGCAGAAACTCCCAAAGAGGGTGCTTCTCCAATGGTGTAGTAACTACGTATAGTCTACTAGCTGGAAAAGCAAAAGTCGCTTTACCTTGCTCCTTCTTCAAAGCTAGCCAATCATCAATCTCTCGCAGACCTTCTTATGAGGAAGATCGAACCTGGAGAAGCTGGGTGCGAGGGTGTCCGGAAAACTATACAGGAAAACTTCCATAATGCAGAGTATGCTGAGGGAGAAGATTCCTGAACAACTTCCTCCTCTGATGATGATATGGGAAACAAAGACATGTCTCTAGTCTTGGAAACTGCTGAGGTTTTCTTTAAAAAACCATTAGTTACATAACTGATGCTTCAACAGAGCTAATGAAGTTTCTTCTTGAGTTGATGAGTCGATGTGACGTATAAGGTGGCGCCGGGCACTTGGAAGTTGATGCCGAGTGCTTGGCAGCTGGTGCCACACACTCTGGAGCGAGAACCTGGCACAAGGAGACAGCAACGAACGCTTGGGTGGAGTAGACGGGTGCTTGGTGGCATAAGATCCTCGAGGAAGGTGACAGGAGCCTTGGGCGCTTGGACGACAAATGGCGGCACTCAGGAGGCAAGAAGTGTTCCAGGCTGTCCTAAGAAGAACTATGATGAGGAGCCAAAGAGGAGGCAGGCACATCCATAGAACTGCAGGAGGGCTGTGGGATACAGCTCTCTACCTCTTGACAGGAGGAGGGGAGCAGACCACATCAGCAGAGTGCCCCTCAAGTGGCCGTGACGAAGCTGGGTTAGTGGTTACGGTGCTTCTTGCCAAGACTGGAATCCTCTGACTCCGAAGAACGTTGATGCTCACACACTGAGACACCTTTCCAGATGCTTTGTCACAACCTAGGAACGTGCAACAGGCTCGACATTGGGGGGAGGGGGGGGCCCTGCTTGTAGGCAGATCCCACCAGCCTCCCTTGGACCTCTGGTATGTGTTCGCCCCAGTTTGGAGGAGTGGGACAAGGACCTTCATCTAGTTCTGGCGGGACGAGCAGCCACCTCCTCAACATGCACAACACTATCACTTTTCACAGCACCAACACTTCGCACATTGTTCATAAGTTGCTCCATAAGAGCTTTAATGGAAGACACCATTTCCAATACTATACTGGTTAACAATCCAAATTTCTGGTCAAACCTTGATTCGAGGCTGGCAATGGCATCAAGATTAGAAGCATGGAACCTGGTACAGGAGTATGTGGTAAAGTAGGAGAGCTAATGATAGAAGACAGTAGGAACTGGGGGAGAATAAATAGATCTGTCTTCTACAAGACTAGGTAAAGGGATGGACTCTGCACTAGCTCTATACTACTCGGCTCTAGCGGCCCCCTTCCTTTTCCTATCCCTTTTTGTCATCCAAATCCTGACATTCTATGCAAATGTTATCTTTATTGCATACTTGCCCCCTACATTTAGTACATTTTGTGTGTGAATCGTACGAAGACTTTGTTAATCTAGTCTTACACCCTTCTATACAGAAGCGAGTACATGAAGAGCTAGAATCTGAAATTTAAATTCCAAAAAGGTTATATCTATCGTTAAACAAAGCTAAATAAATAACCAAGGATTGAAGGCCACAATAGAAATTGAACACTTCACCAAAAGTTGGGCAACAATATCCAAAGAAACAATGAAGCAGACTGAGGAAACCTTCGATATTAGTCGGAAGCCAGCAGAAAACAAATTGAAGCTCTTTGTTAAGTTGTTCCTCCCAGTCCCTGAATGTGGACAGGCTTAAGTCACCTACTCAAAACATAGAAGCGCTACTGCAAATTTTGAATTTTTAGGCTGCTGTGGTTGAAAACAGATAGCTATGTAATTAGTACCTGGTAAGTTACATAAAATGGCTGAATTCTCAATCCCTCTTAAAGGTTAAAGAAGCTAAAAGGGTCTAAAACCGATGAGGAGTAACTCTTACTCGACTAGCTTTGTCTTCAGAAGTCTCAATACATGCTTGAAAGAGGATCTGTTTTGCCCATGACCTGAAAATTAAAAGATTTGCTGACCTGAAGAGTAAGAGCTATACCTCCTCAATGTCTTGCCTCTTTAGGTAGATAACTCTTAGTAAGTAAGTGGTCTCCTGAATTGACATATGTCATAGCCTGAACGGAAAAAACAGCAGTTCAGTTTTATCTACAGGCGATCTGAGTCCACAGACCAGCTTCAAGTACAAGTATTCCTTCATAGCAAGGTATACAGCATGTTCATGTGCATAGATGATGAAAACTCAAGCATGAAAATAAAGTAAATTTCTGAGGTAAAGTGCCAAAAAATAACCGTTGAAGTAGTTCATAAGGTGTCCAAAACTATGGAGAACCATGGAAATGTCTCTCATAGGTATTTAAACTAACTTGTAAGGTAGCTCCTTATATCAGATAAACAGATGCTATCATTTCAAATGTTTCAAAGTTCCAAGACTTGTGAGAGATGTCCTGTAACCTTTGACAAGAAAAAAAATTGCATCCTATGAAAGCAAAGGATGGAGAATGTCTTTAATCAGAGAGAGAAAAAAAAAGTGCATTTTTCAGATGATACCTCTGCAACTTAAACAAACTATACCTTCCATGGAGACATTTAAAAGACAATGGTTGCAGCATTCATCTATGAGAAGCCTCAACCTCTGAAAACTTACTCAGTAATCTCCAAGAGTAAGATACATTCTGTCACAGAACTACTTCATACAAATCTTCCCAGTTGGCAAGCTCCTGCAATGGTCTGCTATTGGAGGCAGATCAGAAAACTACTCCCTTATGCCAAAGTGGTGGAATCAGCTCATGTTAGTTTGCTTTGAGGCTTTGACCTTCAGCTAGTTTTTGCTTGACCAAGGTGAGAAGAAAGAACTTATGAACATTCAATTAACCTCCTGTCATGGAACAAAGGTGTCCAGTTTCCATCAGGTTACTAGATCCAATCCGGACAAAAGTTGAGAATTTATGGTTCTGACTCATTTCAAAAGAATTCCCTAATACAGTGGGCCCCCAATATTTGTGTTCTCCGGATCCACAGATGGAACATATACCCCCATTATTTGCGGGAAATTTGCCTATTCATGGTATTTTTCTTTGAGAAATATCCACAAATTCCTGGTTTTTTAAAATAAATTTTAGCATAAAATAAACTTTTGTGATAAAACCATTAAAAAAACAGGTATAAAAATGTTCAGTGGGTTTTTGGTGAGTTTCAATTGACAAAATAGGCCATTTTAAGATTTTTATATGGGTTCCAACTTTTTGTGGGGAAGTCTGGTAGGCATCCCCTGGAAATACGGGGGGACCACTGTAATACACTTCACCATTATCATAACAGTCTTGCAAGCATCTAGATCCAGAAACCTGCTTCCCTAAACTAAAGCTAACTGCTATGTTTTCCTTTTCTGGTAAAATCCTCTAAACAAAGAAATCCATAACTAGGCATAGGAATATGCAACTTATAGGAATTGTCATTAATCCAGTAATGTTTTCTTTTACTGAAGACCAACAGTTATCTGCAGGCAAAAATGCATGGTACAAATTGAAATCTTGCAATCCTCCTGGCAAAACACAGGCACTTTCTGATTCTTGAAGTATCATGATACAAAAGTGTGAATCTTGGAATTCGGGGATACCAAGAAGTCGTTTGTGATCGGTTACTTTTCTCACTCCAAAGTCTTAACTCTGTAAGGGGTCTGCTACTGGAACGCAATCTGCAAGCTGAGGTTAATGACTTGGCACCAAAGTCCATGCCTTTTCAAAAGCCAAAATCAAATGGCAATAAAAAATAAAAGCCAGGCAATCCATCTCACTGTCCAAGCATGTATTACTTTCTAAGCCTGTTCTTTAGGTTGGTATCAATAGGTCCACAACTGGTGTGCCCCCATTTTCTTTTTTACAACAATCTGCAGACTTCAATATGAAAAGGCCATTCTACAGGTAAGACCTGGTTCTGTCTGCTGAAAAGGGTCAGTTATTATACTGCACCTCACTGAAACATATCTGGGAATCAAAGCCAAAGTTTTTTTTTTTCTTTTTTCTGCCAATACTACCAGGATCTGTATTGCCAAGCAACATTTCCTGAGATATGGTCAACCTTTGTTTCTCAGGTATGCTACAGTCATGGATCTGTCCAACATGACTCCCACTGTCTCACCAAGCCTATAAATTGAGAACTCTTTCCCGGCAAGGAAGATTACTTTCAGCTCTAAAAGACTGATGTGGATATCCTTTCCTCCTTTCACCAATAACCCAATTTTACTAGGTGTGAGCAATGAGCTCCCCCAACCATCTCTTGAAGCACCTGATAATAGGGTCTAGGCACACTTGGTGGAACAAGGAACCAGAAACTCTTCTGTGTCTAACTGAGGGGACCGCTTTCTTGTTCAAATGCCACTAAAAGGAATGTAACCTGCACTTGCGGGGATAAAAACAACTTTTCTAAAAAAGACTGTGGCCTAGGACCCTTGTCCATAAGCTTGTTGCATGGCTGGCAGTTTAGGCAAAGGCAGCTAGAGAAAACTTCTGAGCAGTGCATTAAAAGCAAAAGACAGATTAAGCAATATAAAGTCATTTCTGAGTGAAACAATAAAAAAAATGATATTGTTATGATACAATAAAGTTTCATACATACTTACCTGGCAGATATATACTTAGCTATAGACTCTGTCGTCCCCGACAGAAATTCAAATTTCGCGCACCTCACTAACAGGTAGGTCAGGTGTTCTACCGCCCTGCCCTGGGTGGCAGGACTAGGAACCATTCCTGTTTTCTATCAGATTTTCTCTCTTCCACCTGTCTCCTGCGGGGAGGCTGGGTGGGCCATAAAACGTATATATCTGCCAGGTAAGTATGTATGAACCTTTATTGTATCATAACAATATCATTTTTATACATTCAACTTCCCTGTCAGATATATACTTAGCTGATTGGCACCCTTTGGTGGAGGGTAAGAGACAGCTAACTACTGAATAGACAGGTAAACAACATATGTTGTAGGTATTTATAGACCTTGGTTCCTACCTGATTAGGTGGAAGACTTCGTGGCTACTGCCTAGGAGTCTGCTTCACCTCAAGAGCCTTAGCGAGATAGTGATCTGTGGCCAAGAGTTCTTGTGGGTCTGTCGATAGGGTCTTATCCACTTACTCGGCAGAGCCTGACTGGCATTTTTGTCAATGTTGCTAATCCACTTATATGACAACATGCCTTATTTAAGGAGCACACAACCGATCCTGATCACCTCCTAACACCTGTGTTAGTTCTAAGATTGTCAGAGTTATCCCCCAAACTCCTCACAAACAACCAATAACTCGAATTACACAGTCAATACGCACACACTAAAGTACAAAAAAAAAAAAACAAAAAAAATTTTGTACCCCTCTAATAGTCAGATACCACCCGAGTTCCTTACTGAGCCAAAGTGACGGCCGCCTGTGCGACATCGGACACTTCTTCCAGCAGGAAGTCAAGAACGTATCTAACAAGAGGGTTACGTACATAAAATTAAGGATCGGCGCTTGCTCCAATACCCAGGAACGTATCCGCTGACACAAACGGACCCAGAGAAAAGCATTTCTCGTAAATTACCCGAACGTCTTTCAAGAAATGAGATGCAAACACCGAATTGCATTTCCAATATGTTGCTTCCAAGATATTCTTAAGCGACATATTTCTTTGGAAAGCAAGAGACGTCGCGACTGCTCTAACTTCGTGAGCTTTCACTCTCAAAAGTTTAAAAGAGTCGTCTGGGCAGTTATTATGTGCCTCCGTAATCACGCTTCTCACAAAGAAGGCCAAGGCATTCTTCGACATCGGTCTTTTGGGGTCCTTTACAGAGCACCATAGACCATGTTGCGAACCCCCCATCTGTTTCTTTCTGTCTAGATAGAATTTAAGTGCTCTGACCGGGCAAAGAGACCTTTCTGCCTCCCTACCTACTAGGCTAGTCAGGCCCTTTACTTCGAAGCTCCTGGGCCAGGGCTTTGAAGGATTCTCATTCTTTGCAAGAAAAAGAGTCTGGAACGAACAGATGGCAGAGTCTCCTTTGAACCCTACTCAAGACTCAAGGGCGTGCAGCTCACCAATTCTTTTCGCCGTAGCGAGAGACAAAAGAAACAAGCACTTTCTCGTAATGTCCCGAAAGGAAGCCCGATGAGGTGGTTCGAATCTTTCGGAAGACAGGAATCTTGGGACCACGTCCAGATTCCAGCTCGGAGCTCTAGGTTCTTTTGATTTTGATGTCTCAAATGAACAAATCAGATCGTGCAGATCTTTATTGTTAGCCAGATCTAGGCCTCTGTTCCTGAAAACGGCTGAGAGCATACTTCTGTATCCTTTGATGGTTGACACAGAAAGATGAGATTTCTCTTTCAGGAAAAGAAGGAAATCGGCAATTTCGGTCACAGAGGTATTGGAGGAGGACAGCTTCTTCGACCCACACCAACTTCTAAACACCTCCCACTTCGATTGATATACTCGCATTGTAGATGATCTGCGGGCTCTAGCGATTGCGCTCGCAGCCCTGCGAGAAAAGCCCCTCGCTCTGACGAGTCTTTCGATAGTCGAAAGGCAGTCAGAGCAAGAGCGGGGAGGTTTTGATGGTACCTCTCGAAGTGGGGTTGTTTGAGCAGATCTATCCTGTTTGGAAGAGAACTGGGGAAGTCCACCGTCCACTCCAATCTCGGGCTGGCCAAAATGGGGCTATCAGAGTCATCCTTGTCCCCTTCGAGGCCACGAACTTTCTGATCACTTCCCCCAGGATCTTGAATGGGGGAAAGGCGTATACATCCAGTCCGGACCAATCTAGGAGAAGGGCATCTACTGCAAAAGCTCTGGGGTCGTCTGCCAGAGAGCAAAAGGTGCTTATCCTCTTGGAGAGGAACGTGGCGAACAGGTCTATTTGAGGCCTCCCCCAAAGTGACCAAAGGTTCTGACACACTTCTGAGTGGAGGGTCCATTCTGTGGGAAGGACCTGGAACCTCCTGCTCAGCCTGGCTGCTCTCACGTTCCTCTCTCCTTGGACAAACCTTGTCAGTAGAGAGATGTTTCTTCGATGCGCCCATACTAGCAGGTCTCTTGTCAACTCGTAACGAAAGAACGAGCGAGTCCCGCCTTGTTTCCTTATGTAAGCCAGAACGGTGGTGTTGTCGGAGTTTATCTGACTATCTGCTCGAAGCCCTTTAGAGCCAGATGAATGGCTAAGAGCTCTTTGCAGTTTATGTGCCATGACACCTGCTCTTCTGACCAGGTGCCTGACACTTCTCTTGATCCCAAGGTTGCACCCCACCCCGTCTCCGACGCGTCGGAATACAATATTAGGTTTGGGTTCCGAACTTCCAGGGACACACCTCTGTTTTCCTTTAGAGGGGGTAACCACCACCTTAAGTGATTTTTCACCTCTAGAGGAATCGGAAATGTATCAGTGAGCTGTCCTGTCTTCCAGTTCCAAACCCTTTTCAGGAAGAATTGCAGTGGATGGAGATGAAGTCTTCCTAGAGGAAAGAACTGTTTCAGTGAGGAAAGGGTCCCCAGAAGGCTCAACCATTCCCTCGCTGAACTGCGCTCCTTCCCTAAGAAGCTGGAGACTATTGCGCAACCTTTTGTTATTCTCTCTAGAGAAGGAAACACTCGAAAACCCCGAGAATCCATCCGAATCCCCAAATAAACCATGTTCTGGCTGGGGATCATCTGAGATTTCTCTAGGTTTACGATTAATCCTAGAGACCTTAGAAGGTCTAGTGTCGTTGAAAGGTCCTCCAAACACTGTTTCCGCGATCTGGCCCTGATGAGCCAGTCGTCTAGGTAGAGGGAGATGTTTATTCCCTTCAGGTGTAGATATCTTGCCACATTCTTCATTAGACTTGTGAAAACTTGAGGAGCTGTGGACAGGCCGAAACACAAGGCCCTGAACTGATAGATCCTTCCCTCCATCATGAAACGAAGGTACTTCTTCGACAAATGATGAATCGGGACGTGGAAATAGGCATCCTGAAGATCGAGAGATACCATCCAGTCTCCTTGACGTAGGGCTGCAAGGACTGAAGCAGACGTTTCCATACTGAACTTCTCTTTCTCTACAAATCTGTTCAGTGCACTTACATCTAGGACTGGTCTCCATCCCCCCAAAGCCTTCGCGACTAAAAAAAGGCGATTGTAAAACCCCGGGGAGTTGTGATCCAGTACTAGCTCGATTGCCCTTTTGTCCCACATTTGTTCCACCATTTGTCGAAGAGTATCCATCAGTACAGGGTCCTTGTATCTGGCAGACAGTTCTCTCGGTGTTGATGTCAGGGGAGGGCTGTCCTTGAAGGGGATGTAATATCCCTTCTTGATGATTGACATGGACCATGAGTCGGCTCCTATACGTGCCTAGGCTTCCGCAAATTCCTGTAGCCTGGCACCTACTGGTGTTTGGAGGATCTCTTTCTCATTTACCCTTTTTAAAGGGTCGGAAGGAAGCTCTTCCTTAGTTTTTCTGTAGCCTTCCTTTTGGAGATTGCTCTAGAAGAAGGGCCTCCTCGAAAGGGCTGCCGCGATGGACGAGCCCCTTTCTTGTCTTCATTAGCCACAGGTCTACTCTTCTTCGATGATTGCCTGAGGAGATCCTGAGTCACCTTCTCAGTTAGAGAATGTGAAATATCCTTCACTAACTGAGAAGGGAACAAATGCTCTGATAAAGGAGCGAAAAGCAAAGCGGCTCTCTGCGAGGGAAGAGACGGCTTTAGTCAGGAAAGAACTAAAAACCGCTCTCTTCTTTAAAATTAATTTCCCGGGGCACCGAAAGAGGGATGTGACCTCTGCCGAACCATCCTGAACCGCTTTGTCTGTGCACGTTAGGATGCTAAGTAAAGCTTCTGGGTTTAGGCCTTCTGCTTCATGGGTCTTTTTGGCCAAAACCCCAAGGGACCAATCCAGGAAATTGAACACTTCCAAGACGTGGAAAAGCCCCTTGAGGAGGTGGTCCATTTCAGAAAGGCCCCATGTCGCTCGGGCCGAGTTTAAAGCCTGCCTTCTCGAAGAGTCTATGAGACTCAAGAAGTCCGATTCTGCCAAAGTAGGAAGAGGCAGTCCCATGTTTTCTCCAGTCTCGTACCATATGCCTCTTCTGCCCGTCAGTTTGGCCGGAGGCATACAAAAAACCGTCCTATCCAGTTCCTTCTTTGATTGAATCCAGGAACCGAAAGACTGAAGGGCCCTCTTCATTGATATGGCCGGTCTCATTTTAAGGAAGGACGACGACTTCAGAGATTTAGCACTCGAGAATAGAGAGCGCGGAGAAGGAGGAGCACCTGGAGTCAGAGAATCTCCATATTCTTCCAGGAGAGCCGTAAGAACTTTATAGTTCGAAAGTCCTTCTTTATTTGTAACCTCATCTTCCCGACACTTCCTCTAGTTCGAGAGGGTCAGAAGGAGGTGGTCCATTTCAGAAAGGCCCCATTGTCGCTCGGGCCGAGTTTAAAGCCTGCCTTCTCGAAGAGTCTATGAGACTAAGAAGTCCGATTCTGCCAAAGTAGGAAGAGGCAGTCCCATGTTTTCTCCAGTCTCGTACCATATGCCTCTTCTGCCCGTCAGTTTTGGCCGGAGGCATACAAAAAAACCGTCCTATCCAGTTCCTTCTTTGATTGAATCCAGGAACCGAAAGACTGAAGGGCCCTCTTCATTGATATGGCCGGTCTCATTTTAAGGAAGGACGACGACTTCAGAGATTTAGCACTCGAGAATAGAGAGCGCGGAGAAGGAGGAGCACCTGGAGTCAGAGAATCTCCATATTCTTCCAGGAGAGCCGTAAGAACTTTATAGTTCGAAAGTCCTTCTTTATTTGTAACCTCATCTTCCGACACTTCCTCTAGTTCGAGAGGTCAGAAGGAGAACGCTCCCTTCTATCGCATGTCCCTCTTCCTTCGACTTTCTTCTTCCTTTCCCGCAGGCGAAGAACTTCTCGCAGGTGAGGGACTAAGGCGATATTCGCCATCCATTACGTCATAACCCCATTGGCGATTCTGCTTGTCTAATTGGAGCCTGGCGCCTATCAGGCTCTTCGCGCATGGCAGGCGCCTCGCGCCTGGCTGGCGCCTCGCACCTGGTTGGCGCTTTGTTCCTAGTTGGCGCCTGGAAAGATCTTGGTTATAATCAGGCGCTTTGCGCCTGGCTGGCTCATCACATCCTGTGAGAACTTCCCTGTTGTACCTTGAATCACTTTCAGGTGTTGCCTGGCGCCTGGCTGGCGCTTCTTCCTCTTCTACCTCTCGCCTGTCTAGTGCTTCGTTCCCCCCAGAGATGGCCGCCTGTGCGACAACTTCCCTGGAAGGTTCATTGCACCTGGCAGGAGATCAGTGTCTAGATCTTTTGACAGGCAGCTTATCGTCCTTTCTACGAGGAGGCTCCTTGGATAGAACTTCCACCAAAGAAGCTATTTGCTCCTGTAGGTTTAACAAGATCTTCTTGGTTGAAGACTCCCTTTCCTCTTCAAAAGCAGGAGAGGGAGATCTGGAAGGCGCTTGAGGTTCCCTTGCAGCAAAGGGAGTTGACTCCTTTCTAGCTCTCTTGATAACCGATGGAGCTTCTTCTTCAGAAAAGCGCTCGGGGCTAGAGTCCAAAGCAGGCTCTTTCCAGTTCCTCTTCAAAGGGTTGGAAAGATTCGTGTCCTTCCACCCGCGTTTCGGTGAGGGAGATCCCGAGGAAGAAAAGCACTCACGTAGGACACTTTTACTATAGTGGTCCCTGGCAGTCTGAGGCGTTACAGATCCTGCCGAAGGGACGCATGATCGGTGGGGATTCTCCACAACCTCCGTACGGCTTTCGACTTTCCTTCTCCTCTGGGCCAGGGAGCTTGGAAGAGGTCTAGGCCTGGGAGCGTCGCAGAGCCGACCAGACGCCCCCTCCACTACACTGGGGACATTTACATCACTAGAAATATCACCTTCACTTTGCTTACCTTCCAAAGCCGCCATTTTTTCTTGCATCCTTTGAAGGGAAGCCTTGAGGTCTGCAATTTCCGAAGCCGAATCTGTAGGATTTGCAAACTGTGATCGGCCTGATACAGAGGGAGAATAATTATGAGGAGAAGAAGCTACAGAACTAGATAAGGGTTCGTTAGATCTAGATCTACTTAGGCTTTTAGAAGCCGCTTTCCTCACTCTGTCTCTCTCTAACTTCTTCAAGTAAGAAGTTAGAGTCTTCCATTCTTCAGCACTCAACCTTTCACACTCATTACATGTGTTAGCCAAAGAACACTCAACAACTCTACAACGTCGGCATACAGTGTGAGGATCTACCGAAGCCTTCGGCATCCTCACCTTGCAGCCTTCATTCACACACACTCTCACACCAACACATGAGTCAGACATTTTTAAAGAAAAATCCAAAGCCAAGTCCAAAAACAATTCCACGACAGCGAATGCCAAAACAACGATCCAAGTACGTCACCAAAAGTCGGTCGAAAGAAGATCAAAAGCGTTGAAAAAAGAATTCCAGTCAGGAGGTAGTAACAACAACGTTAACACCACCGGCGACAGAGAAAATCTGATAGAAAACGGGAATGGTTCCTAGTCCTGCCACCCAGGGCAGGGCGGTAGATCACCTGACCTACCTGTAGTGAGTGCCACGAAATTTGAATTTCTGTCGGGGACAACAGAGTCTATAGCTAAGTATATATCTGACAGGGAAGTTGAATTTATGAAAATTTGTTTTCATAAGAAAATCTAGTACATTTGAAAAAAATTATTATACATCTAAAATCTGTATCAAAATTATAAGAAATATTCAAAATTACAATCTGATATAGGCAATACTATGTGAAAAAGTTTATTTAAAAGGCTTTTTTTATTAACCCTCTTACGCCGAAGCCCTAAAAACCAAAACGTCTCCCGTATGCCAAGGCGAGTTTGGAGTGAGCGCGGAAGCAAAAAAAATAATTTATTCAAAAAATCACAGCGCGCTTACTTTTCAAGATTAAGAGTTCATTTTTGGCTCCTTTTTTTGTCATTGCCTGAAGTTTAGTATTCAACCATCAGAAATGAAAAAAAATATCATTATCATATATAAATAATGCGATACATGGTAGCAACAAAAAAAAATTCATACATAATTCTATTCAAATCAAGCTGTGCAAAAAACGGTTAAAGCTAACGAGTTACTTTTTTATCGTTGTATTTTACACTAAATTGCGATCATTTTGATATACAACACATTGTAAAACGATCAAAGCAACACAGAAAAAATATTATCACAAAATGATGCATGAATTCGTAACGCGCGGACGTAAAAAAATGTTTTTTCCAGAAATTCACCATAAATCTAAATATTGTTCTAGAGAGTTCCAATTTGTTTCAAAATGAAGAAAAATGATTGAATATTACGATACTGTAAGAGTTTTAGCTTAGAATTGCAGTTTTCGACCATTTCGGATGAGTTAAAGTTGACCGAATGTCAAAATTTCTATATATATATCTTTTTATATACAAATATTGCAAAATTGAGAAAAGCTACAACGTTCACATATTTTTGTTTGTATTCTTCATGAATTTGTGCACATTTTCATATATGAAATTCTATAAAACGCCTAATATGAAAAGGAGCAAATATTAGGAGAATGAGACATACACATTTCGGAGATTTGTGGCCGCGAATCGGCGCGCGGAGGGATTTTTTTTTTTAAATCCACCATAAATCTAAATATTGTGCTAGACACTTCGAATTTGTTTCAAAATGAAGATAAATGACTGTATATTACTAGATTGTAAGAGTTTTAGCTTACAATTGCGTTTTTCGACTATTTCGGTAGAGTCAAAGTTGACCACGTAGTTTTTTTTCTATTTATCGTGATTTATATGCAAATATTTCGAAAAAGAGAAAAGCTACAACCTTCAATCATTTTTAGTTGTATTCTACATGAAATTGCGCACATTTTCATATATAAAACTTTATGTAACGGCTACTTTTAAATGGTGCAAACATTTCGACAATCGCAAGAACAAATTTCTGATTTTTTTCGGAAGAGTTACCGCGCAGACGTAAGGAAAATGTTTTTTTTTCATAAATTCACCATAAATCAAAATATTGTGCTAGAAACTTCCAATTCATTGCAAAATTAAGGTAAATGATTGAATATTACTAGAATATAAGAATTTTAGCTTACAATTGCGTTTTTCGACCATTTCGGTAGAGTCAAAGTTGACCGAAGGTTGAAATTTTTGCACTTATCGTTACAACTACTATCCGACTTACAACCTATTCGACATACGACCACTCGTACTTACAACCTTACTTCAGACAGTTGACCATTGAGTTACTTGGCACTGCGCCATCTCATGAGAACTCTCATCACTCAGGCAGCATCAGTTTGAGTTACCCTGCCCTATCTGCAGCATCATTTGGTATTAACTGTACTGTAGACTGAATTGCAAACCAATTTACGTAAGAATCGACTTCTGACATGCATGCAAGAACCTAACCCCATTGTAACTCAATGCCTAATTGTACGTAATATATACTATTACATAAATGATTAAAATGTATTAGTAGAAGTACATTATGGTAAAAAGATTGAAATAATGATTGTGCATTACATTACAGTACTAAGTAGGCACTTATATAGCAAAGCTTTGATAGTATACCCTACCCAGTATGTTGGCCACTTTCTAAGGTTCGACTTACATCCATTCTGACTTACAACCAGTGGGTCGGAACCAAACTTGGTTGTAAGTAGGATAGTACTTGTATTTATATGAAAATATTTCAAAACTGATAAAAGCTACAACAATGGGTTGTTTTTAGTTGTATTGTGCATGAAATTGCGCACATTTCCATATATAAAACTTTATGTAACAGCAAATTTAAAATGGTGCAAACATTAGGACAATCGCACGAAAAAAATTTATCGGAAGAGTTACCGCACGGACGTAAGGAAAAAGTTTTTTCATTAATTCACCATAAATCGAAATATTGTGCTAGAGATGTCCAATTTGTTTCAAAATGAAGGCAAATGATTGAATATTACTAGAATATAAGAGATTTAACTTACAATTTCGTTTTTTCGACCATTTCGGTAGAGTCAAAGTTGAAATTTTGGCACTTATCGTTATTTATATGAAAATATTTCAAAACTGATAAAAGCTACAATCATGAGTATTTTTTGTTGTATTCTACATGAAATTGCGCACATTTTCATATATAATAAATTCATGTAAAGGATAATTTAAAACGGTGCAAAAATTATGTCAAAGTGACGAAATAATTTTTGAGATTTGTCACTGATACTTTTTAGTGCGATAAGAAAGAAATTCGCGCCTGCGCGCCTGCGTAACGATTGTAAACAAAACAACGCCTTGATCTGAGAACTCCCAGCATCCCCCAAGGCGCGTGATTCAAAAGTTTTCGGCTGGTAGGCCTATAAGTATTTTTCCGCGAATTTAAAAACAAAAATTTTGAGTCGACGTTTAATACGTCCAATCGGCGTAAGAGGGTTAATCATTAAATGAAACAATTTTTTGGCTTCAAACTTACACTGCTTATGGAAAAATCATAGGTTTACATTGTATGCTAATGCTCTGAGATGGTCAGTAATACTCCAGTTTTCTCAGGATTCAATGATCACTCTAATTCTAACCTCCTAGTCTATACATTTTCTCTTTTCTTGCTAAGGTTAACCTGCCAGTGTATTCCTAAAACTCTTGACCGTTATAAAGTATCTTCTATAGGGAGCCACACTGCTGGATGACTATAGTTGACAAAGAACCCTAGGAAGCAGTGTGCCATGATGAGTTATATTTCAATATAAATAAAATGCCTTGATTGCAATCTGTGCGTAAATGTTTTAAAATGCATTTGAGGTAATGTGTTCATTTGTATATAAACTTTCAAAATAAAAATTAATGATAAAAATTGCAATTGCTCAATTAGCGTCACTCTATGTGACCCTCACTAAAAAACTTTTGCTCAAAACGACTTCAGACAAACAACTTCCGCTAACCAGTATACAACCCCTGGGGGTGTCTGCAAACCAAGAGACTCCTGCAACAGTACAATGAATCTCCGCATTCTGTCTAACAAGAGTTGAACTGTGAGGGAAAGCCATATCTAAACCCATCTCTAGATATACTGACATCTTAGATGACCCGAAGCCTAATTCTCTTAGATGATGACCAAACCCTCGTAGTAATACAGACTGAAGACCACCTTCTGGTGCTGGTGAAGTCTTGAGATGAGGACAATCATGCAAATACCTGGACAATCTGGTCTCTTTGAGGACTAAAATGGAGCTACGGCAAGTACTCTGGTAAACATTTGAAGGTCTGTCACTAGCCTAAAGTATAAAGTCCTGACCAAACATATTTTGCCCTGCCAAAGGAATCAAATCAATATGTGGGAGGATGGATGAATAAGAATTTTAAAATAGATGTACCTGATTTCTATACACACTAGGAGTCATCCTTCCAAATAGCCTGACATACTGCCACTGTTGTTTTCCTTTGAAAGGGTCTCAAGTGAGGCTTATGAATAACAGATATATATATTTATATATATATATATATATTATATATAGATATATATATATAGAAATCTTTCAGATCTGCAAGTAACTCCTCACAAGCTCCTTTGGTTATCAAAGACTTCATCTCCTTGTCCAATGCCAAAATGTTACCTGAACACTTTGCAAGGGACTCATAAAATACTGGCACTGGAGACAAGAGGGGTTTGTCTCATGTGACAGTAGTCTGTAACCAGCCCATAAGGTTTGCATCACAAACTTTTCCCCAGAATCCACTTTTGCTGGCAAAAGTAAAATTGAGACCCTTGGAAGGAAAGAAGATGGATCTCTAGTAAAAGCTGATATGTAATGTATAGCTACAGGATGCTGCTTTGCAGAAGCTAAGTATCCAGCCAACTTATATTATCTTCTAGATAAAGGATCAGAAGAGGAAAAATCTGACAGGTTCTTATGGGCTTACCACACCTTTGGAAAAAATAGGGATATTTAGTGGAAAAAGTAATTGCACAAGTAGAAATAGTAAAAAAGTAGTAGAAATAAAGTAGCAGAAAAAGTAGTAAAGTATTAGTAAAATAGTAGTAGCAATATTAGCAGTACTAGTTTTCTTACTGAAATAGTTAGGTTTCATACAGAAACAGCATATACATCAATGAATGTTTACAGTATTGGTAATGGCAATAATAATAATAATAATAATAATAATAATAATAATAATAATAATAATAATAATAATAATAATAATACAGTAATAATACTAATACTAATAATAATAATAATAATAATAATAATAATAAAAGCAACAGCATCTCGTGACCAATACATATACACAGGGGGCATTTTATTCACCCCCATTATCATCAGCAAGCTATAAAAAACATACATCTCATCAAGAGTAACAGGCCTCCATAGAAGTCCATTCACCTTACGCTTTCTTGTTGAATGAAAGTACTCCTCTGCCCTAGCATTAGCATCACCACAAAAAAGGAAAAAATAACAAAATGTATCATGTAAGCAGGTGAAATCTGGGTCTGGGCACACGTCAAGAGATGAATCAGTTATGAACCGCCAACCTTCATCGACAATAGGTTCAACATCTTCCAAACACTCGTCACTGTCATCCTCTAAGAAACTATCACTATAATCATCATCTGATAGATTTGGCAGGTACTCAGACCCTGATTCTGAAACACTATCATCTGACATGATACTGAAAAAAAAAACATAAAATAACTGCAATCAAAAGGGAAAAAGGTTTAGTTCTAATCTACATGGTTTATGGACAAAATCGTGATCATCCCTCTCAGATAATAGCCTGAGGCACACTGGCATGTGTTGGCCAGTACCCCTGCTAATATCCCATATGAAAATTACGTCATGACGACCATCGGACACTCATTGGCTAGAATGAATAGTGAGTGGAGCTTCAGCACCTCTCTCATACACAATACTGTGTCTGGAACCCGTCCAAGCTGAAGAAAACAGCTTTGATTTTCAAGAGAGATGAAAGACATATAAGCGTACGTCACGGTCTTTTATTACTGGACCGTAAAAGATGTACATATATACGTCCCAGTGCTGAAGGGGTTAAGGCTAGCAAATTCTCCAGACCATTAACCCAAATAGATTCAGAGACTAGTACAGTAGCGTGAGGTGGATGAATATCGACTTATTAGTAGAAAAAATTGCCTAAAAAATCTATTTTGTACCTGAGAGAGTGCACACTGTGCCCAAAACAAACTGCACAACATGGCCCACCTATGGTATACTCATAAATCCTTAACTTGGAGAATAAGTGTCATATTTTGAACTTTAAAAATTTTGGGGAAATTGTCAGCGCTCCGAAAACGTGGGGAAACACCAACTGGGGGGTAGGGGAGCCCTCTAAAAACCAAATTTCCTGTTTCTAGCATAATGACACTGATAATCAATCTTCCAAGAAGGCAGTGGGGTAGATCAGAAGGCAGTGGGGTAGATCAGAAAGACTTAATGACATTAGACATATGAATAGGTACAGTTCAAACTACCCAATAAAAATGTCCTGTTTTTAGCATAATGACACTGATATTGCATCACAAATCATTAAATATCACCTTCAACTTGAAACAAAAAAAAACACTGTTCCACTTTTTGTTATATATTTAAAAAATATTCAACATTACAAAATATTCAAAACTTCAAATATTTCGAAATATTCATTGCACCATGTTTTTTTTCACAACAACACTGTGGCAGCCACTTTGAAAGGATACAATTCATGAGGCATTATATGAGAAGTGTGAAAATTACAACAGACATCCAAAAAAACAATTTTCTTACCTGATAAACACAGACGTTGTGATGGCGTAAACCTGTTGCTTTTGTGTTGTTCACTGAGATAGTTGCTGTGTTGGTGGCGAGATTCGGCGCAAAATTTTAAACAATTTTCATACCGGCACAAAATTTGAAACAATTTTCATACCAGAGTATTAAGTCGGCATTCCCCCTCGGTCGGTATTCACCCACTTCACCCTAATCTTTTCAGGGGAACCTGAATGCAAAGTGAAACTGCATCATCAACTGACATGTCAATAGGAGTCTTCAATTCCTGTGAAAAATTGTAGCCATGAGAAAGCAGAGATGCCTTGGAGAGCCAGAAACTGGCCTTGCTGCTTTTGTTGATGTGAGAATAACATGCACCTATATTGAAGTCATGCCCACCTCAAAGCCATGTGGATAAGACATTTTCTTACAACAAGGAAGAGATTAGGTAACATCATAATCTTGGTGAGGGGGAGAATCAAATCTAAGGCAACATTCCACCTGCTTATGGATGAATTTAAATAAACTCTGCAGCTAACCAAGCTTTACTTCTTCCTTCCATGACTTTGATGCAGGAAGTTCCTGTGTGTGAGGATTAAGATGAATACTTGGACAGATTTTTTTGAGCCCTCTGATGAGAATGAAACCCTCTTATCAGACGAATGCATTGTGTTCATAAGGCCTTCTGGAATTATAAATCAGTCACAGTGACTGTGACCAATCTTTAAAAATAACTTATTTCAACTCCACCAATCAAACATGGCTTCTGTATGTACTGCTTAACCCTTAAACGCCGACTGGACGTATTTTACGTCGACATTTTTTGTCTCTCGGGTGCCGACTGGACGTATTTTACGTCGACATACAAAAGTTTTTTAAAAATTCGCGGAAAAATACTTTTAGGCCACCAGCCGAAAAAAAAACTCTTGAATCACGCCCTTGAACTTGGGATGCTGGGACTTCACGGATCAAGGTGTTGTTTTGTTTACAATCGTTACCCAGGCACGCAAGCGCGAATTTCTTTCTTGCCACACTAAAAAGTATCTGTGACACATCTCGGAAATTATTTCGTCACTTTGACATAATTTTTGTACCATTTTAAATCAGCCGTTACATGGAGCATTATATATGAAAATGTGCGCATTTTTATGTAGAATACAACAAAAAAATACTGATGATTGTAGCTTTTATCGGTTTTGAGATATTTTCATATAAATAACAATAAGTGCCAAAATTTCAACCTTAGGTCAACTTTGACTCTACCGAAATGGTCGAAAAACGCAATTGTAAGCTAAAACTCTTATATTTTAGTAATATTCAATCATTTACCTTAATTTTGCAACTAATTGGAAGTCTCTAGCACAATATTTCGATTTATGGTGAATTTATGAAAAAACTTTTCCCTTACGTCCGCGCGTAACTTTTCCGAAAAAAAATCATACATGCGATTGTGGTAATGTTTGCACCATTTTAAATTAGCCGTTACATAAAGTTTATATATGAAAATGTGCGTAATTTCATGCACAATACGACTAAAAATAACCCATGGTTGTAGCTTTTATCAATTTTGAAATATTTTTCATATAAAAAATGATAAGTGACAAATTTTCAACCTTGGTCAACTTTGACTCTTACCGAAATGGTCGAAAAACGCAATTGTAAGCTAAAACGCTTATATTCTAGTATATTCAAGCATTTACCTTCATTTGCAACAAATTGGAAGTCTCTAGCACAATATTTTGATTTATGGTGAATTTATGAAAAAAAATAAACATTTCTTTACGTCCGCGCGGTAACTCTTCCGAAAAAATCATATGTGCGATTGTCGGTAATGTTTGCACTATTTTAAATTAGCCGTTACATAAAGTTTTATGTATGAAAATGTGTGCAATTTCATGTAGAATACAACAAAAAATAATCTTGAGGTTTGTAGCTTTTCTCATTTTTTGAAATATTTGCATATAAATCACGATAAATAAAAAAAACCACGTTCGGTCAACTTTGACTCTACCGAATGACGAAAAACGCAATTGTAAGCTAAAACCCTTACAGTCTAGTAATATTCAGTCATTTATCTTCATCTTGAAACAAATTCAAAGTCTCTAGCAAAATATTTAGATTTATGGTGAATTTAAAAAAAAAAATTTTCCTTCCCTTCACGCACGGATTCTCCGCCACAAATCTCCGAAGTGCGTACGTCCCATTCTCGGAATATTTGCTCCGTTTCATATTAGGCATTTCATAAAATTTTATATATGAAAATGTGTGCAATCTCATGTAGAATAAAACGAAAAATATATGAAGGTTGTAACTTTTCTTTCTTATTTCTGAAATAATTGCATATAAAAAAATATATATATTGACATTTCGGTCAACTTTAACTCGTCAGATATGGTCGAAAACTGCATTTGTAAGCTAATAATCTTACAGTATAGTAATATTCAATCATTTGTCATTATTTTGAAAGAAATTGGAAGTCTCTAGGACATATTTAGATTTATGGTGAATTTTTGAAAAAAATATTTGTTTATGTCCGCGCGTTACGAATTCATGCATTATTTTGTGATAATATTTTCTCAGTGTTGCTTTTTCGTTTTACAATGTGTTATATACCAAAATGATTGCAATTTAGTGTACATTACAACAAAAAAAAAGTAACTTGTTACCTTTAACTGTTTTGCACACAGCGCGATTTGAATAAAATTATATATGAAATTTCGTTTTTGCGCTATCATATACTGTATCGCATTATTTATATATGATAATGATAATTTTTTTCATTTCTGATGGTTGTATACTAAACTTCAGCCAATGACAAAAAAAGGAGCCAAAAATGAACTCTTAATCTTGAAAACTAAGCGCGCTGTGATTTTTTGAAAAAAAAATTTTTTTCCGCTTCCGCGCTCACTCTGAAACACCTCCGGTACACGGGAGACATTTTTTTTTTTTTACCGCTTTGGCGTTTAAGGGTTAATAAAAGCAGATCCTACTCTAGGGAAGCAATAAAAGTTTTAAAGTTTACTGGGAGCCCTAGCACATCTATTTTGAGCCATGGTTACCACATATCACAATAGGAACACCCTATTCTGAGAAAAATATACCTCACTAGTTCAATACCACTGTCAAGGCAAGAAAAATATAAACACCTAGTTCCAATAAATTATTAGAACATAAATACATAAGAATAGTGCTGCCAGGCATTCATCGGACAATCTTCTCCATACTTGCAAATGAGGCGTCTAGATTTGTGAGGACTCACTTAAAGCTAATATACATCATGGGTTTGTAATCAATAGTATTTTCTATTTTTGGAATAAACAGCAATGTATAACTTTAGAAAGATAATGTTTACTTCTATTGATCTGTTTTTTTTATTGGTGTGTTGATTTTGCCTTCATTTACTACTCATGCTATGAACAACTTCCTTCAGTATGAGGTACCATGCAAAGATCCATGCATTTACATACCATATATACAAAATCAAATTATACTAACCTTTCAATTATAGGAATAATAAGTCCAAGGAAATTTCGAATTTTTGTTTAGGCCATTCTTCTTCCTGTTTTAATTATAAATATGACATTCCTAAAACACAAAAAAGGTTGATAACTCAAAGCTATTAAATATGTACTACATATTAGAAATGTTTCTATATTATTTACTCATGCTTTAAATGTTAGCACATTATTTATGTACCAAAATCTGAGCCCTTCAAGATATGAAATAAAACTCTAATTAATCTCTCAGGGATTATGTCTCCCCTACTGAGATAAGTGCTTCTGAGATATCTCCAATGTGAAGTCTTCCTCAAGTCCAGGCTAAGAAGTTACATGAACAATATTAAACTATCCCTAGTACATACTATGTACTACAGGAAGGTTCAGCAGGAGACATTAGGTCTGCCTCACGGGACAATGGTCTTGGAACATGTGACTTCTCCTTCTCCTGAGCAGTGAATATTTGCACCATGACTCTTGGTAGTTCTAGGTGATCTTATGAACTTGTCAGAATTTAAAGAGGCTTTAGCAAGCTATCTTTTGTTTTCAAGTCTACATGTAAACTCTACAATAAAGTTTTTGGGTTTAAACTACATGTATACATTCAGTTAGTGATTTGTAAAGAATTGCTCCTTCTGACACTTTTCATTAGACCTGTACTCCAAACTGCAATTTGCCAGTTTGGCATACAGGTTCACTTTATCTGTTCAATGGATAAATCCCTGATAATATGGTATTTTTATATACTCAGGTGATTGGCCACACCAATTATAACACTGCAAAGATTTTTTGGCTTACAGTAAATGGATGGACAGGTATTCTCCTATTCTTGACAACAATAATGCAGGAGAATACATCAAGGATTTAGAAATTCAGGATAATCATGATGGTTTTTAAAATCTAAGCAATTTCTATACATTTCTCAGACATAAGAAATGTATGGCTAAGAATACAAGATTAGGTGTATTTGCTTTAGCAAAGATAAAAATACAGTTCTTACCAAAATAGGAAGATCTTCCTCTGCATTGAACCAGCCCTCCTTTGCAACACTGTATTTAGAAAAGTTGAAATCATTTCAGACCCATCTTTTACTGAGGTTTAAGGTGATCTATGGGATGCAACAAGTTTGCTGAAATTTCCTGTTGTTCAGTCACTTGGTCAATAGGTATCTAAACCATTTGGAAGCTTTTTACATGTCACAACTAGCCTTAAATTCCTACTCATGAAACCAGACTGTACACAGACATCCCACATTTTGCCCTCTTCTTGTATGCTTAGTCTTATTTTCTTTATCAGACACAGAATTGAAAATATTCACACAAGAACCCAAAATTTGTTTCCAATGGTACATCTGTAATAAGAAATCCTATCAATCTTGGAATATTCTTGCAATTTAACTATGGTCTCTCTTTCCATCTGAATAATTTCCGATTACCTACCAAATTCACGTCTAAATCGCATGGCGACACAGAATTCTTGATCTACTGTACAGATGTATCTATGCCTATATCCATGTCACAGCTAAAGGTCAACATCTGTGTTGGGTCATTACATCACAGGATCCAGGAGTACATTTACCATCAGTGGTGTGTGTGTGCGTGTGTAAAAAAAAAAATAAAAAGAAAACCTTTCCTGAAAACCTAGAAAGACACCAATCCCCTTCCACTAGGAGACAACTCAAAAATGTCCAGAAAGGATGGCACTAACAAGATTAGAGTGGTTTAAACAAATACATACAATCATCCCATACTCTCATTATCTTGGCAGGTAAGTCATCTATAACACTTAAAAGTCAACCCCCAAACTTACACAAAAAGGCTGGCACTTACAAGATTAGAGTGGCTTAAACAAATATGTACAATAGTCCCATACTCTCATTAACTTGGGAGGTAAGTCATCTATAACACTTAAGTCATCTCTTCCAACCCCGTTCACCCTTAGAATCCATGAGCCAATTCTTAGTGATAGTCGTCCTGCCGCAGACATCAATATAACTAGCATATTGGTAGCTCTCATGCCTAAACATTATCAAGTGGTTAAGCTCATCAAAGCTCAAACTATTTGCTTCAAAATGAACTCCATCACCAGCCATCATATCACTTCTCAATAATCAAAACACTGAAAAGAAGAGCTAGAGAAACTAAAAAAAAAAAATAAAGAGGAAGAAAATTAAAATTGAAAGGAATAAAAAGATTTTTTTTGTGAAACAAACTAAGGGATAACTCCAATGTTGCACTATGACATAAAAGAGTGACTGAAGAGCAAGAAGGCAAAATGATCATGAAAAATAAAAGTGGTTGAAGTAATGATAAGAAATGAGAGAGGAGTACATACAGAGTGTATGTCGATCTGAACCATGAGAAAATGAAATTTTTTTTTATTAATTTGCATTTTTCAAAGCCAACAAACCTGAGGTCTTTACATTAGGATAAATCTTTGGGTGCCAGCTGGAAACCAGCAAAAAAATTGTAAATGCAAGGAATCGGTGGCATCTGTATTAACCGTAGCAGAGGTGGAAGCGAGTCAGAAACAACACCTGAACCTTAGTGATCTTATTTAGTCTTTCTTCCAACCAAGGATAAGACATAAGAGAAGTGGCTAGAGGTGGGCAGTCAATGTTAAGAACTCAGGTTTATTAGCTTTGAAAAATACAAGTTAATTGAAAATTTGTCATTTGCTCATATGAGGAACAAACCTTCAGTCTTAACATTAGATAGATTCACACTTGGAGAGAGGTATGAGAATCCTGAACTGACTGGAGGTTTGGCGTACTAGAGCATTCTTCTTAGAAATGAGGATTCTAAAGGAGAGTACCTAAGCCTTTGAGATGTTAGATATGTGGATATCTAACACCCAGTCCACTGTATTTAAATATAGTGTAACATGTCCAGATTCATTGCATATAATGGAAGTCATAGAGAACTAAATCTGTTCAAGCAATAAACCATGTCAGCCACATGAAATGGGTTTGTCAACACTCCTCACTCCCTTTGCTGGAGAGAAGAGTTGAAGCTACAGATTTGTATGTTGTATGGAACATAAAAAAAGTGCTGTAACAGTATGCAATGCCCACCTGCATCAAGCCAGTTCCAGCATATGATGTGTCCACAGGCAGTCCCCAGTTATCAGCAAAGGTTCCATTCCTACGGCTTGACGATAACGAAAATTGCCAATAACCGAAAATTAGCTTAGCAATTTTCAGCGCTTATAGGCGCCAAAAACCAGTTAGTAGCACCTCTGTTAGGTATGTATCAGCACCAATGTGTATTATTATAGGCACTGATAACCGACACTGCCGATAACCATGGACTGTCTGTAGTCTTCAAAAATGCCCACAGGTATTGAAAAAAGAAAAGAGAAAAGAAAGAAAAGAGACCAGTCGACCAGTCATCTCACGCAATCCCTCATCCAACCTATCTTTTCAGCCAAGATACGTACTGTCCTGCCAGGGGCACTGGATGAGCTACACAACTTGTTGAGCAGCCACCATTGGACCTAAAGAAAAAGTGTCCAAGGACCTGTGTGCAATATCCTTCAGGTAGAAGAAAGTGAAAGTGGTCTGACAAAGCCAGGAACCAACATTCAAAATTCTATGAACAGACAAGTTCATGCTTCTGCATGCACATTACTGGTGAACAAAATTGACGATGATGAGTAGGCTTGCCTAAACATCTCATATAGCTAAACAAATGGGTATTCTTCAACACCTCTTTCTTGGCCTGGCTCATGCTAACAAAAAGTATGACACCTATGATCTAGGTGATGAGTCCTTTTTACATAGCAACACAATGCTCTGACAGGACAAAGCAGTAACCTTGAAGGTCACTGGTAACAAACTCCACAATGGAAGGAACAGAAATGAGGCAAATCTGTCATCGTAAACCAAGGGAATTTTGGGTCTTAGCCAAGTATTCCGGGATAGATTAGAAAGCTACTGACTCCCAACCCCTTGTGTGTTTACATCATAATCTTGACCATGGAGATCTCCAACTCTTTTCAAGGAAGTGAAGGTCAGAAGGAAAAGTGTCTTCAATGTTAGTTCCCCGTAAAACATCTGATGCAGGGGCTCAAATGGAGCTCAAATGAGACTACTCGGTATCTGAGTAAGGTCTAACGTAGGAGGCTTGAGTTCCGTAGGTGAACAAGAATGCTCAAAGCTCTTGAACCACATAGAGAATTCCCTAGATGAAGTGATGTCCACATCTTTCAGACAAGGAACTAATCCTAAGGCAGCCATGTAGCCCTTGGCAGCAGAAACAGAAAGAAGTTTCTCTGTTCTGAAAAAAACCAGGAACATCATTATCTACTGAACAGAAAATCTGAATGGAGAAAAAACCCACTGACAACACCAATCACACCAGATGCCTCATTTGCCCTGGTACATGGCTAACGAAGATCTCTTGAGGTAGCTGGATGTCTGAGTCACTGTTCTGCAAGAAAGATCTCTACTCAAAAGAGATGCTGGACAGACTCCATTCATGAAGAGATAAAGACCATACTGATTGGGAGTACCTCTCCACATGAGGATGGCAGAGAATATTGTGTTAAGGTGGAATCTCTCGCATTGCTGAGAGAAGAGATAAATGACCCAGGAACCACTCTGCTTGGGCTACAAAAGAGCTACTAGGTCATCCTGAGATTTTTGTAATCCATTCCTCTGTTCAGGACGTGACGAATCAGGCAAAACAGAGGAAAGGTGTAAACTTCCAGTTGTTTCTAAACAATATGCAAACTCTCAGTTCTTTACATTAGGAATTGCTTACGGTGAAGCTGGAACATGCCCCTTAAAACTCTTGAACAAGGGGTAAGTAGTAACTACCATACTAAACAGGTGGGGGAGACCTGCCTGTCTGGATATACACATTCCACTTAGCTTTCAGCCGTCATGTGATGCAGATGAGTTTTTGTGAGCTCTTACCCAACTGTCATTTTACTCATATTTTCCCAGTGGGATCTTTTCTTTTATCATTTATGCATATGTTTTAAATACACTGTGCTTGATATATTTATTACATACAAACCCACGATTTGTGATAACATTGCAGGCTGCCTTCCCCCAATGTGTGCCCAGGGTTGGCAGCCAAGTGCATAACATTTTGCCCCATCACATCATCACTACCTTTCATAAACAGGTGACAGTACTATATATAGTTTGTTATGAGATGTTACTCCTGCCACTTGCTCTGTCGAAGAGTTGCCAGGAAGAAAACTTTGGAGCATTCGCTAAAGTTTTTCCTCTTCCGGTGTTCTTTCCTTCTCCTTTGCCCTCTTCGCTCGCTTGTCAGGTGAGGAGGAATGAGGGGTGGTGCTAGCGATTGGGTGTTGTATTCTCGTGGGGTCTCATCTTGTCTCGGAGGGCAGTATCTCCTTTTATTCATGCATCTTTAATTTCTTTAAGTTGACAGTGAGCAGTCGTAGGATGGCAGTAGATGGTTGGTTATCTCCTGTTGGTTATCCTAAACCTTTGGGAATGTACCTGGTGGACACTCTAGTACGCTGTGGAACTGCCTCTTGTGTGTGCATAGTTCCTCTACTGTGCCTTCATGTTAGACTGCTACTGTTGCCCTTATGACTAGTCAACAGGGCAACCTCTGCTGGTGCCTCTGGCCTCAGCTGCCTTGTGACTCCTGCCACTGCCCTTCCCTTCTTTTTCTGAGGCTCTGAAGAGGGTCCCAGAAAACCGGATAGGCCCTTCCAACCAAAGAAAAATAAGGCTACTTCCCCCCCCCACTTGAAGTCCTGAAGGATTTCTAGGGGACTGCTTCCTCCCGAGAGGCTGCATGATCTCTTGTTGGCTCTCCCAACCTTGCGGGGGTCGGGAACAGATTTGGACGCCCCTGGGTTTTGTGTTTTGGGAGCTGTGGGAGCATAAGCTTCTGTTTGCATTCCTGTCATCAGTTCTAGAGGTTCCATCTCTAGACTGGTGCTGTGTCGGGCGCTCATTTGTGAGTCACTTTGTGTGCTCGTGTTTCTAACCAATGTGTCTTGTCTCTTACTAACAGCACTACCACTAGCAATCGCTTAGTGCTCGCCAATGCTCAGCAGGTTCCCAACTGGTGTCTCGATCCTGAGGATTCGAACACCTGGAGAGGCAAGGAAGAGGTTCCCCTTGAAAGTTCTACGGAACTTCTGAGGGATGGCCTCTCTCCGAGGATGCAGTGGTTCTCTCGTTAGTCCTTGGTTCGCATTCTCCTATGGGCTCTTGTGTTTTGGGGGCCTCCAGTGCACAATCTTTCAAGTTGGGCTCTCGATCCAGTTCCAGTTCTTAGAAGTCTGCATCTACTACTGGCTCTGCCCTTGTTCCTCCTCGATTTCTTCGGAAGCCAATAGAGCACCACTCCCAATGATTGTTTTTACAAACTTCGGGTTTTTTGTGTTCTATCAAAATAGGCAGTTCTAAGTGTTTTTACAGGGGCTTCAAGTATTCACAGATTTTAGCTATTTGCAGGGGTCTGGTACCCATCCCCGGTGAATACGGGGTCTACTGTAGTGCATATGTGAGGAAAGCAGTAGTTCTTAGCAAATGAATCCTGCCCATAGTCGCGCTGATGTGATCTCTCAGCTCACTCAATTCAGCTCGACCTGTTTGGATCAGCCAATTCGAGTGCTCGGCTCTGTCTGAGTGAACTTTCTGCTCTACTCAGTTTGGCGCTTTGCCATGGCATAAGCACCCTCCTTCCCATGAGGCAGTCATCACAAGTGATGATTGCCCATGACCTATCCCTCCTGCTGGTTCTTCTAGCATGACAGGTAGGAATGCCCTTTCTCCTTACCTGTTCTCTTGACCCTCTCAATTGTTCCGAGGGGTACAAGGTGGACAGAGAAAATTCTGATGAGTTTATTTCTTTTTCAGAATTCAGCTATAAGGGTTAGTATCTCAAGATCAATCCTCGGATCGTCTCATCATATACTCGAGTACTCAAGGAAAGTTTCATTGGGTTCTGTTGAATCTCCTTTCAAGGAGAGAAAATTGGGAGTTTCGTGCTTCAGAGAACTCAGGGATTTTTCCTTGGGATACGAATACACTCGATTTTCATTTGGAAGAGATCTTTGTGCTGATTCACCAGCACACTGATCTCGGCAATAGGTTCGCGGCTTTCCCTGTGAATTATCTTCACTGATCAAGGCCCTAGCTTTCCCAGGAGAGACAAGGGTTTTCATAGGGGTACTGCATTCCTAGCTTGTGAGGGTATTCATGACTAGATGAATACCTTTTCTCCCAACAAGGAGCTCGTTCAGAGTTCTGAGACGCCCAGTCAAGCTCTCTTCCCATCTGTTGCCGTGACAGGTGCGATTCTTCCTTTGTTTTAACTCTGAGGGGGTTCTGTGGTAACTGCATATGGTTCTGACTCTGCTTCGTCTGGACTTGGGTCTCTTGCGGTTATCCTTGCCATGGACGATGTTCTCTCGCAACAAGAAACAGTGAACCTGGAGAACATCACAATGTCTCTCCAGGCAGTCTCCTGACAGGATCCGTGACCTTTCACTTTCTGTAAGGATTTACTTCTTTGAATGCGATCATTCCTGAAGGAATTCTGCTTTATGGAGACTGTCCCAATCTGGGGTGCTTCTTCTACCCAGAAAACCATGCCAGCAACCCTGTTGGGCCCTATTCTGGTGATAAGAAGGCTTTGTCCTATTTTGGGATCTACCAGATTCGTGAGTCCCGAGTCGTCTCGACCCCGAGGAAAACAGTCCTTTATAGGCCAGTCCCCGGTTATCAGCGGGGGTTCCGTTCTCGGTGGGGGGGGTACTGTACGCGAAAATCGCCATTAACTGAAACTCGGCAACATGTTTTGGTTAATGGCACCTCTGTTAGGTATGTTATAGCACCATAACTCCATGTTGGCACCTTATGACGCCAATAACCGAAACTTGGACAGTTATGGCACATGCTAGACAAGTACCATAAAAAGGGATTTTGACGTAGGAAAAATCTATTGTCTGGGTGATTGGCTCGTGTCGCCCTATGAAAGTATCCTTATATCATTCTTTCTAGGCAAAATTAATCTAAAATACAGAGAAAAACAAAATTAAGAAAATGTCAGTAAAAACTGACTCGCTCACTCTATAAAAGAAGTGTCGGTATGAGAATAGGGTGAGTGGGAATCACTACCACAAGTCATTCACCATTTAGACCTTCCAATCAAAATCCCCACTAGAGAGAGCTGATACTAAAGGGTGGATGCCGGCCGCTACTACTACTACTAGGGACGCCACGGACAGCAGCGCCGCTAGCGGTCATCCTTAATCTATGAACATCTTGTCCCCCTGCAGGGAGGGTAAACAAATACAGGGTGGGTTTCATAGGGCGACACGAGCCAATCACCCAGAAATAGATTTTTTCCTACGTCAAAATCCCTTTTCCTGGGCTCAGCTCGTGTCGGCCTATGAAAGAGTACCAGAGAAACAGACAAGATGGGAAAAAGGACAAATGAAAATCAGTTGTAAAAACGAGGGATATAATATAAGTGAATCAGGTATATTACAAGAATACAAACTAAGTACTTAAAGCTAACTTTATGCTAAACAATGACATGAAAAAGAAAGCCAATAATATAAAGTACTTAAAATTAACTTATATAAAACATAGTAATATACAATAATGCAATGCAAAATGAACAAAATGGATTCACTTAAGTAAGGTATTACATAATATACAAACACATTGGTGTCCTACCCTAGCATAAAAATAAGGGTAGGTACACTGAAGTACATTATAAGTACATAGTGTGGATGTCCCTAGCAAAAAAATAAGGGACAATCCACCAATATGATCTCAGCGGCTAAGGCTAGAGTATCCGAATAGCATGGCGATAGGGTGAGGATGTTGGACGAGGTAGGTAGAAAGGAGACCTGGATCTATACTATGACTACTATACAGTATCAGGAGAAACAATGTTTTCCCGCTGCTACTGCAGAAAATTTTTAAAGATTCCAAGGACTTTAGGTAGTGACGTTTAAAGACTGTCGGAGATTTCCATCCAGTATACTTTTTTAAGATCCTCGAAGTTCATATGTTGAAAGTAGTTAATTGAGGTGGCTACTCCTCTGATGTCATGTGCTTTTGGAAATGAATCAGGATTGGCTTGTTTAATGAAGTAAAGGATCTGTTGTCTAATTCCTTTTACTGATAAAGTATCCAACCTTTTTCTCTCATGAAGAGAGAACCTGAGGATCTTGAGGATGTGCGAGAATAGAAAGGCTCTAAAGTTGATACTGGGCAGAGAGAAGGATCTTGCGGAAGTGGGATGACTTTCCAAGGAGCCCACCTTGCAAGAGGATCCTCATTTTTAGCCAAAAAACTACGATCCGGAGCAAGCAGAAACTTCTCCTGAAGGGAGGAATTCCACATACCCCGCATCTCTGGATAGAGCCGACAGTTCTGAAATTCTAGCTCCTGAACGCTAGGCTTAATAAGAATAACGTCTTTCTAAGAAGCATTATGAATGTACAAGACGAGTTGTCAGTATCTGAGGCTAGTTTGAGGACATCATTCAAGACCATGAGACTGCAGTAGGCCTTTTGAGAGGGTTCTAAGTCTAGCACAGGCTTTAGGATAGACGTAAAGTAAGATTCTGTTAGGTCTATCTGGAAACCCAACTGAAAGATCTTCTCAAAGCCGATTTATGAGTAGTAATAGTGCTAGCTGCTAAACCTTTTTTCAAACAAGGATCTGAAAAAGGATATAGCTAAGTTAAACTGTCATGGTTGTAGTGTTGATTCTTTCAGGAAGGATGCTAATTTTTTAAACAGCTGAGTACATATTGTCTAATAGTTGACTCTCTCTTATCTGATTCTAGGAAGAGGATGTTTTGGGGATCAATGTTAGCATCTTTGTTAGCCGCAAACTTCATGAAGTCCATAAAGTTAGGTCTGAAGAATTCCTGAGGAAGCGAACACGTCCTCATTTGTACTGATTGCGACAGCTTGGGATGGGAATCCGTTGAGGTCGGAGACCCAATTCCAGAAGCAGAGGATACCAGTTGCTCTTGGGCCCAGTCCTGGAGCAATCAGAGCTACTAGTCCCTCGAAAGTCTCAGCTTGCTCAAGACTTTCAAAAGAAGATTCACTGGAGGAAAAAACATAAATTTTAAAACCTCCACTGATTCCAATCTAACGACAGGGCGTCCGTGCATAAGCCAGAGGGTCCAGGTTGGGGGCCACATAGCAATGGGAGCTTGTGGTTCGCTTGTGAGGCGAAGAGATCCACTTGGAGACCTGGGACTCTCCGGCATATCCACTGGAATGACCTGTCGTCCAGGGACCATTCTGATTCCAGAGGACCGACCGGGACAAAGCTTCTGCTATCACATTCTTACCCCCGCCAGGTGAGTTGGCGGACAGATGCCATTTGTGTTTGTCTGCTAGTGCAAAGATGGCTATCATGACAGTGGTTCACATGTTTGGATTTGGATCCTCTCTGTTGATGCAATGAACTACCACCTGCACTGTCCAAAACTAGTCTTAGATGAGACTTTTTCGGGGGAAGAAGTCTCTTCAGGGTAAGAAATACTGCCATTGCTTCCAAGACGTTATGGAGCTGGCGGAACTGAAACTGACCAAGTCCCCATGAACTTGTTTGAATTGAGAATATCCCCCCCACCCCCACCGGACAGGGAGGCATCCGTGTGAATGGTTAGTACTGGAAGGGGATATTGAAGGGGTACTAGTTTGCCAGGTTCTTCCCAACCCTTTGTCCATGGACGGAGCTGATTGCGAAGGATCTGTGGAATTACTGACAACTTGTCTCGAGATTTGGCGTTTGCTCTCGATCGCCAAACTCGGTTTATATCTTTCAGCCTTGCTTTCAGGAGGATGTCTGTCACTGAGGCAAACTGAAGAGAAACCTAGGATTCTTTCCTGGTTTCTCCTTGATGTCTGTTTGCATTTGAGAAATTGTTTCACAGACTTGGCTATTTCTTTCCGTTGACCACCGGAATTGACAGATTGTGGGAAGACAAATCCCATTGGATTCCTAGCCACTGAAAACGAGACTCCGGAGTAAGTCTGGATTTCGTCTTGTTTATCTGGAACCCCAGATGTTCCAGAAATTGAACTACCTTTTTTGTGGCTTTGAGACATTCCTCGACTGTTTGGTGCCCAGATCAACCAATCGTCGAGGTATGCTGCTACCATTATCCCTTGAGTTCTTGTTTGAACCACCACTTCTGCTATTTTCGTGAATACCCTGGGGGCTACATTCAGACCGAAGGGCATCACTTTGAATGAGAATGTCCTGATTTCCTAGTTTGAAGCCTAGGAATGGGCGGAAGTGCCTGGCTATAGGGGATATGATAGTATGCGTCCTGTAAGATCGATGGAGCATGTGACGGCTCCACGAGGAAGTAAGGTCCTTACCTGCGAGATGGTAAGCATTTTGAACTTGTCGCAACGAATGAAAGAGTTTAGCCTTGACAAGTCTAAGATTACCCTTCTTTTTTGTTGAGCCTTTCTGGCACGCTGAATAAGCGACCTTGAAATTTTAGATGCTTGACTCTCGCAATAGCTCCTTTCTGAAGGAGTTCCCTCGCGTAATCTGTCAATTCCTTTGATGGTTCCTGATAAAAATGATTTGATTGGAGGGGGATCTTTGATCCAACTCCAACCCAATCCCTTGGACACTATGCTCTGTGCCCAATTGCTGAACCCCCACCTGTGACGGAAGAGGAACAGCCTCCCTCCTACCTGGGGAGCCTCACTGTTGTTGGGCGGGTTGACCTCCACGCCCTCCTCTGAACTGCCTTCCCCTTGCGCTCCTTCCGTGCCACGCTGGCGAAAGTGGCCTCTCGCTCTGCTACCTATCGACTGCCTATTAAAGGAGGGTAAGCCTGACCTTCATACATAGGGTTGAAGGCCGGCGAGAGTGCGTAGGAGGTCGAGGGTTGCGACTGAGGAGACAACAGGAGGATGGGTTGGGTCTGTTTAGAGTTGATGGTTGTCCCTGTTGGGTAACTGGGACGGCCTGAACGAACTGCTGTTGCTGCTGATGTTTTTGGTAAGGTTGGAACCTTTTACCAGACTTCTGAGTTTCTTACCAGCAGCGGGGGCGGATTCTTGTTTCCTCTTAGAGGAGATACCCCACCTAGCTCTAAGGCTCTGGTTGAGCCTAGCAGCCTCATGGTGCACCTCATTCACAGCGGACTCGGGAAGAGGTCCGCCCCCCCACCAGCTGGAAGCCAGGAGTCTATTAGGTTCGTGCCTAATAGTGCACTCCTGCAGAAACGTGCTTTCGGCAGTTCCTCCTAGCTTGGAAAAGAAGCGAAAGCATCCGTCTGAACTGTTTGAAGCTGAGACTTGGCCAGAATCTTAAATAGTGGTTCTGTGCCATACGATAGTGCCGCCATCTCAGTGATAATTAAGAGTTGAGGGATCTCCCAAACCTAGTTTCGAGCGTCGACTCTGCCCTGGATCAAGGTATCAGCAGCCTTGGAAGCTTTTGCGCCAAACTGGTCCATTGCGCAGTCTGGTTTAAGCTTTACCAAGCGTGAATGTGGCAGGCAAGTTCTCCCCACAATTCTCCGAAGGCTGGAAAGAGCGGAGAAGTAGAATCCGCTTCCCTCAGCTGTGGCATGGGCTCATCCTTGAGGACTGCCTGAAGAGTCGCTTCCACTATTTTTGTAGCGAACGGAAGAGAAGCCTCCTCCTCTGTCGCAAAAATAGTGGAAAGGACTCTTGAAAGCCTGGAGCTTAGTGTTGGTACACTCCCCAGTCCTCCAGGCAGTGAACCCATTCCCGCTGAGCGTGCTCTCTACTATAAAGCACGTTCTCTCGGGAAATCTTGTCCTCCCTAGTGAGGGCCGCCACGGTCAGCCTAGCATATCCAATGAAAGGCTGAGTCAATCCCGGAGGATAAAACTCGAAGTCCTCAATCCTTCGAGTTCCACACTCCGGGACAGAGATCATTACCGTCCTTGAATGGAGCGTAAGCGGCCACTCTCCATGGGGTTATCCATGGAGAAGGCTGGTAGCGACTCATAAGGAGGTAGACTGGAGAATGCCAGCACCTGCTACTGGGGAGACTGGATGAGGAGCCTGAGAAAGCCCAGCTAACTCGTCCTCATTCTCTCTAACTCTGTTTAGAGAGATCTTGGATGGACTGGCCCGACTGACTAAGGGTGTTTGACAGCTGTGCAAACATCTGTTCAAACTTGGTTCCGAGGGCGGAGACCTGCGAGCCTACCATCTCTCCTACCTGTTGCATCACCACTGCTGAGAAGGCAGTGGGATCAAAGGTGCTCGGTCCGCTACTCCAACCGGCGTTGCCGGAGTGGATGCGGTGGAGGCCGGAGAAGGCATTGGCTCCGCTGGAGCGGCGAGCTTCCTCCTTAGAAGCCTTGCTTCTAGAGCTCTTGGAGTATGAAGAGCTCGGCTTAGCCTTCAACCGCGTCAGCATAGGAAGTCGAAGACTTCTTTACTGAAGAAGAACGACGACGACTTTCTTAGAATGTCGTCTTATGGAGGGTCTTCTGTTGTCTCTGTCCCTTCACCTTTGGGGGTACAGAGAGAGCGGGAGAGCGGGCAGGGATCTCAAGATCCCGTAAAGCCTTGAAAAGAAGCAGTAGAAGGGACAGGAGAAGATCCAGGAGCGCCCAAGGAAAGACCTTGGGCGCCCGACACACCTACCTCAACCAACAAATCCTCTGCCCCTACCGCCATAGGCTCGATGTTCAGGTCCAAAGTTGCGACGTCTGGACCGGCTCGGTGCTGTGCCACGGACCCGAACGACTGCTGCACCTCTTGCTGAATGGAGGCGATGAGAGGGGCTGCAGAGATAGGGTCAACGTATCCTGTTGATTTGCCGCCGGGGAAGATCTGAACGGCCAGCTTCTTATCCAAGATGTACGGCTGGCCCTTGGCGGCGTTCTTCCCGAAGCCGCCCCCCACACAAAGCCTTCAGGGTTGCTAGGGCGACTTCCTTCACGGCGGCAGCCTGAAAGAGAAGGCGAAATGAAGCTTCTAGTGGGCGGGGACTGGTTTAACAAGCTTATGACTAAGTGTTATTAGCAATACGATAAAGAAGTCTAAGATCGACTTACCCCCCCCACCAGCTGACTGACAAGGTCATAGCAGATGGTGCAGGCTTTCTGGGTGCCAGACAATCATGGCGTTGTGGGTCGTGGCACACGGGGCGTGAGTCCTGCACTCCTCGTGGGCGCAGGGGTCGTACAGCGTCGCATTGCACCCCAGGACCTGACAGTTGGTAGCCTGTAAGTGGAAAGATACATAAGTATCAGGAGAACACTTACAGCCTAACAATTGCTCCGCTGCATGCCGGAGCGAGAAAGTTAGATTAAACCAAGAAGCCCCGCCATAATACGTGTGGTAACAAGGTGGTTGGAGTTGTCTAAGGCTATGCCGGAGACAAGAAGAAAGAATCCAACCAGGTGTGGTGGTGAGCTATGAAACCACGACGGAGAACGACGGAGATGGTAAACACACAGTTAGATAATACTAAAATTCACCGTAAAATTAGGGTATATCCTTATATTATAACGAAATATATATAAATCCCCCATCCCCCTATCTATAGAAGAGTGCCCGGGTAAGAAGCAAGCTCTCCTCCGGTAGTGGCGGAAAAAAGGGCAGGATATAGTAGGCAAGCAATAGACCACTAGTAGTGACCACCCCGCCCGCTGGCGGAGCCAGACGAACTATAACCAAAGGTGCCCCGGCTACAGCGGAGGCTCCGTTCGTTACAGTGGGGGAAAGGTGGGACTGAGGAAATGGGGGGGGGGGGGGGGGGGGGGGGGGGGGGGGGGGGGGGGGGTTTCGGGGGGGGGGGGGGGGTTTCCCGGCGTGACGCGGCGGGAGAGAGAGAGGGGTGGGGGGGCTGGCCTACCCCTCCCCGTCCCCAACAACTACCCGCTCGGTGACCCCCGGTACCCGAGACAAGTGGTCGGCCCTATACCCCAGCTGGGTAGGAAACCCCTGGCCTCCTCAGAGAAGGAAGGGAGGAAGGCTACTGAGGTTGTCATGGCAACCAAGGGGTCCCCCAGACCCCCCCCTCCCTATACCTGGTAGGGAGGGAAGGGGAAGGGTAAGGTGCTATGGAACACGTGACCGCGAGTGGCCTAAGCCGCGATAGCAACACAACCGTGAGAGGGGCCACGTGAACCAGACTGTACCAACACATGGGACATGCACCTATGCTAGCCTAACACCCTAAATAAACTAAAATTACATCGTAAAAGGTGGAAAAGACACTTTTTAGTAAAAGAAAAACGAAGCCAGGAGGAGGCAAACTGTTTCCGAGGAACAGTTGACTACTCGGAGCCAGCGATAGCCGATGAAGAGCAAGAGCCGGGATGCTGGGCCAGAAACACAGAATAGCCCTAAATACCAAACTAAGAGAAATGGTAAAAGGGCTGACCTAGCTAAAAAGGCGATGTAAAAAAAACGATGAAACGTGATATAGTAAGCCCATAAGTACAAGAAGTCCAGTATGAAGACCGGGAAATTCTTAACATGAGGCGGCATGGCGCCGCCACAAAGTCGACCGGGAAACCGTATATGAACCTATAGAAGGAAAATACTGGTCCCTGGAAGACTAAATTACAGTAAAATACTACTTATGAGGCACTTAAACTTAGCCGATGCGATGGCAGCACGTTCCATGGTTAATAAGGAGGTAAATCCAAAGATTACACGGCACAAAGAAAAAAGCGTACAACGCGTACCGTCTAATGATTAAGGATGACCGCTAGGGGCGCTGCTGTCCGTGGCGTCCCTAGTAGTAGTAGTAGCGGCCGCATCACCCGTTAGTATCAGCTCTCTCTAGTGGGGATTTTGATTGGAAGGTCTAAATGGTGAATGACTCGTGGTAGTGATCCCACTCGCCCCTATTCTCATACCGACACTTCTCTATAGAGTAGCGAGTCAGTTTTACTGACATTTTCTTAATTTTGTTTTTCTCTGGTAATTTTAGATTAATTTTGCCTAGAAAGAATGATATTAAGGATACTTTCATAAGGCCGACACGAGCTGAGCCCAGAAAACTGGATTGGCGTTAACAGAGTCTCCGATAACCGGGGGGGACTGCCTGTACTTAGAACTGCCTCTCTCTTTCCAGAGAACTGACAGATACTGCAGTAGTCAAGGGTTGTTATAGGGCAGCTGGCTTGTCCATTCGGGTATTGGTCAAGACCTTTGGGTCTTCCTAACATATGACTTGACCCTATGGTCAGGCCAGCACTTCCTCAGTCCCCCAAGAAGTCTTAGGCTTCGAAGGACAATCACAGAAACACTAAGCCTTCTTTTGCTTTCTTCTTGGAAGAGGGCAGAAGGGAAGATAATGCTTGTAATGGGGATTTGTCTTTTGATGGTAACTCAATGAAAGGGTTGCTTATGAGTCTCTGAACTTAACAGCAAACATAACCAATACATATCTTGCTCCCTTCCAGCCTTGTCATCTTCCATCGAACTTCCACATCTCCTATGTTCCCGTTTCAGGAACAGCCAGTTCGGCTGAGAGCTATCATCCTCAGTGTCCTGTTGTCTCCATAGACCATAGAAGCCTTCCTTCAGGATAGCTTCTTCTTCGCTTTCTTTATTAGAGAAGCAAGAAGGTGTGCTAAAATGCCTATAATCTTATCATCTCTTGAATGAGGAGAGAAGGAATTAGGCTGGTGCTCCATCAGCAGGAACCTTCTGAATAATCTTGTATATTCTCCGTGTGACATGTGTCCGTTACCAGATGCACTGACTGAGTACAGGCAGTTGTCTTACGACGGGGGTTCTGTTCTTGAGACTCATCATACGCCGAAAATCGTCGTAAGCCAAAAAGAAAATCATCAAAAATCCTAAGAAAACCTTACTTTATGCTTTGAGTGTATTAGAAACTATGTAACTGCATTTTTGTATTGCATTTTCATAAAAAAATTCAAACATGATTATTTTGCATTTTTGGAGTCATTCTTCTGTCAGATCAGCGGGCGTAACCCTGGAATAGTGCTGTAAAACTGGAAATAATTTTCTTATGAATATAATTGTAAAGTGCTGTAACTTGGAACGTCATAAGCCTAATCCGTCTTAAGCTGGGGACTGCCTGTAATAGGCGCATAACTGTAGGATGGTTATCTTAAAGTGCGGGACCGAGACTATAAAGGGATTTTGACGTAAGGAAAAATCTATTTCTGGGCGATTGGCTCGTGTCGCCAGCGAAATATCCTTTAATCTATTATTTCTAGGGTAAATGTACTAACACATACCAGAGAATAAATAAATAAAGAAAAAAGGTCAGTATAACTGACTCGCTCACCCTCCAAGAGGGTGTCGGTATGAACACTATGGCGAGTGAGACCACTACCACGAGCCAAATGCCAATAGAAATTCTCCCACTACAAAATCCCCCCAAGAGGAGAGCCGAACCCACAGAGTGGGCAGCAACTACTACTACTACTCCATCCCATGCTGCCGACTGCTGCGCCTCTGGTGGCCATCCTTTTCAGTTAGCGCACACGATACACACGTGCCCTTTTTTACTCGGTGTTTTTTTTGTGCCCTTTTCTTTGGATTTATTTACCATGGAGCGTGCAGCCATTGCAGCAG
>NC_087201.1:94377691-94552244 GCF_015104395.2 Macrobrachium nipponense | reverse complement strand
TTATATTCTAGTAATATTTCAAGCATTTACCTTCACTTTGCAACAAATTGGAAGTCTCTAGCACCATATTTTGATTTATGGTGAATTTATGAAAAAATAAATTTTCTTTACGTCCGGAGGCGGTAACTCTTCCGAAAAAATCATACAATGCGATTGTGGTAATGTTTGCACTATTTTAAATTAGTTGTTACATAAAGTTTTATATATGAAAATGTGCGCAATTTCATGTAGAATACAACAAAAAATAATTGAAGGTTGTAGCTTTTCTCATTTTTGAAATATTTGCATATAAATCATGATAAATAAAAAAAAACCACGTTCGGTCAACTTTGACTCTACCGAATGACCGAAAACGCAATTGTAGCTAAAACCCTTACAGTCTAGTAATATTCAGTCATTTATCTTCATCTTGAAACAAATTTGAAGTCTCTAGCAAAATATTTAGATTTACGGTGAATTTAAAAAAAAAACTTTCCTTCCCTTCGCGCACATGGATTCTCCGCCACAAATCTCCGAAGTGCGTACGTCCCATTCTCGAATATTTGCTCCATTTCATATTAGGCATTTCATAAAATTTTATATATGAAAATGTGCGCAATCTCATGTAGAATAAAACGAAAAATATATGAAGGTTGTAACTTTTCTTTCTTATTTCCGAAATAATTGCATATAAAAAAATATATATAAACAAATTCGACATTCGGTCAACTTTAACTCGTCAGATATGGTCGAAAACTGCATTTGTAAGCTAATACTCTTACAGTATAGTAATATTCAATCATTTGTCTTCATTTTGAAAGAAATTGGAAGTCTCTAGGACAATATTTAGATTTATGGTGAATTTTTGAAAAAAATATTTGTTTATGTCCGCGCGTTACGAATTCATGCATTATTTTGTGATAATATTTTCTCAGTGTTGCTTTTATCGTTTTACAATATGTTATATACCAAAATGATCGCAATTTAGTGTACATTACAACGAAAAAAAAGTAACTTGTTACCTTTAACTGTTTTGCACACAGCGCGATTTGAATAAAATTATATACGAAATTTCGTTTTTGCGCTATCATATACTGTATCGCATTATTTATATATGATAATGATAATTTTTTTCATTTCTGATGGTTGCATACTAAACTTCAGCCAATGACAAAAAAAGGAGCCAAAAATGAGCTCTTAATCTTGAAAACTAAGCACGCTGTGATTTTTTGAAAAAAAATATTTTTTCCGCTTCCGCGCTCACTCTGAAACACCTCCAGCACACGGGAGACATTTTTTTTTTACCGCTTCGGCGTTTAAGGGTTAATAAAAGCAGATCCTCCTCTAGGGAAGCAATAAAAGTTTTAAAGTTTACTGGGAGCCCTAGCATCTATTTGAGCCATGTTACCACATATCACAATAGGAACACCCTATTCTGAGAAAAATATACCTCACTAGTTCAATACCACTGTCAAGGCAAGAAAAATATAAACACCTAGTTCCAATAAATTATTAAAACATAAATACATAAGAATAGTGCTGCCAGTCATTCATCGGACAATCTTCTCCATACTTGCAAATGAGGCGTCTAGATTTGTGAGGACTCACTTAAAGCTAATATACATCATGGGTTTGTAATCAATAGTATTTTCTATTTTTGGTATAAACAGCAATGTATAACTTTAGAAAGATAATGTTTACTTCTATTGATCTGTTTTTTTTTTATTGGTGTGTTGATTTTGCCTTCATTTACTACTCATGCTATGAACAACTTCCTTCAGTATGAGGTACCATGCAAAGATCCATGCATACATACCATATATACAAAACAAATTATACTAACCTTTCAATTATAGGATAATAAGTCCAAGATGCAATGTTAGGCCATTCTTCTTCCATTTTATAAATATGACATTCCTAAAACACAAAAAAGGTTGATAACTCAAAGCTATTAAATATGTACTACATATTGAAATGTGTTTTCTATATTATTACTCATGCTTTAAATGTTAGCACATTATTTATGTACCAAAATCTGAGCCCTTCAAGATATGAAATAAAACTCTAATTAATCTCTCAGGGATTATGTCTCCCCTACTGAGATAAGTGCTTCTGAGATATCTCCAATGTGAAGTCTTCCTCAAGTCCAGGCTAAGAAGTTACATGAACAATATTAAACTATCCCTAGTACATACTATGTACTACAGGAAGGTTCAGCAGGAGACATTAGGTCTGCCTCATGGGACAATGGTCTTGGAACATGTGACTTCTCCTTCTCCTGAGCAGTGAATATTTGCACCATGACTCTTGGTAGTTCTAGGTGATCTTATGAACTTGTCAGAATTTAAAGAGGCTTTAGCAAGCTATCTTTTGTTTTCAAGTCTACATGTAAACTCTACAATAAAGTTTTTGGGTTTAAACTACATGTATACATTCAGTTAGTGATTTGTAAAGAATTGCTCCTTCTGACACTTTTCATTAGACCTGTACTCCAAACTGCAATTTGCAGTTTGGCATACAGGTTCACTTATCATGTTCAATGGATAAATCCCTGATAATATGGTATTTTTATATACTCAGGTGATTGGCCACACCAATCACACTGCAAAGATTTTTTGGCTTACAGTAAATGGATGGACAGGTATTCTCCTATTCTTGACAACAATAATGCAGGAGAATACATCAAGGATTTAGAAATTCAGGATAATCATGATGGTTTTTAAAATGTAAGCAATTTCTATACATTTATCAGACATAAGAAATGTATGGCTAAGAATACAAGATTAGGTGTATTTGCTTTAGCAAAGTTCTTACCAAAATAGGAAGATCTTCCTCTGCATTGAACCAGCCCTCCTTTGCAACACTGTATTTAGAAAAGTTGAAATCATTTCAGACCCATCTTTTACTGAGGTTTAAGGTGATCTATGGGATGCAACAAGTTTGCTGAAATTTCCTGTTGTTCAGTCACTTGGTCAATAGGTATCTAAACCATTTGGAAGCTTTTTACATGTCACAACTAGCCTTAAATTCCTACTCATGAAACCAGACTGTACACAGACATCCCACATTTTACCCTCTTCTTGTATGCTTAGTCTTATTTTCTTTATCAGACACAGAATTGAAAATATTCACACAAGAACCCAAAATTTGTTTCCAATGGTACATCTGTAATAAGAAATCCTATCAATCTTGGAATATTCTAGCAATTTAACTATGGTCTCTCTTTCCATCTGAATAATTTCCGATTACCTACCAAATTCACGTCTAAATCGCATGGCGACACAGAATTCTTGATCTACTGTACAGATGTATCTATGCCTATATCCATGTCACAGCTAAAGGTCAACATCTGTGTTGGGTCATTACATCACAGGATCCAGGAGTACATTTACCATCAATGCAATGGTGTGTGTGTGTGTGTGTGTGTGTGTGTGTGTGTGTGTGTGTGTGTGTGTGTGTGTGTGTTGTGTGTAAAAAAAAATAAAAAGAAAACCTTTCCTGAAAACCTAGAAAGACACCAATCCCCTTCCACTAGGAGACAACTCAAAAATGTCCAGAAAGGATGGCACTAACAAGATTAGAGTGGCTTAAAAATATGTACAATCATCCCATACTCTCATTATCTTGGCAGGTAAGTCATCTATAACACATAAAAGTAAACAGCCCAACCTTACCCAGAAAGGATGGCACTAACAAGATTAGAGTGGTTTAAACAAATACATACAATTATCCCATACTCTCATTATCTTGGCAGGTAAGTCATCTATAACACTCTTCCAACCCCGTTCACCCTTAGAATCCATGAGCCAATTCTTAGTGATAGTCGTCCTGCCGCTGACATCAATATAACCAGCATATTGGTAGCTCTCATGCCTAAACATTATCAAGTGGTTAAGCTCATCAAAGCTCAAACTATTTGCTTCAAAAAGGGATTTTGACGAAGGAAAAATCTATTTCTGGGTGATTGGCTCGTGTCGCCCTATGAAAGTATCCTTAATATCATTCTTTCTAGGTAAAATTAGCCTAAAATTACCAGAGAAAACAAAATTAGAAAATGTCAGTAAACTGACTCGCTCACCTCTTAAAAAGAAGTGTCGGTATGATAAAGGGGCGAGTGTGGAACACTACCACGAGCCAAACACCAATTAGAACTTCCTATCAGAATCCCCCCAAGAGAGAGCTGATACCCAACGGGCGATGCAGCCTCTACTACTACTACTAGAGGACGCCACGGACAGCAGCGCCCCTAGCGGACATCCTTAATTAAACAGCTAAATAACATCTTGTCCTGCAAGGGGGAAAACAAACCATAAAAGGGGGGTTTCATAGGGCGACACGAGCCAATCACCCAGAAATAGATTTTTCCTTCGTCAAAATCCCTTTTCTGGCTCAGCTCGTGTCGCCTATGAAAGAGTACCAGAGAAACAGACAAGATGGAAAGGAAACAATGAAAAACAGTTTTAAAATGATGGATATAATATAAGTAAATCAATTACAGCATACAAATTAAGCACTTAAACTAACTTATTTTTAACAGTAAAATAATAGAATGTTAGTAATCTTAAAGTACTTAAATGGTAATTAAAGTAAATTACAGAGATGCATGTAAAATAAGGAAAATTTGGGATTTACTTAACTAGAATACAAAATTATAAAATATATACATACATGTCCTACCCTAGCATAAAAAATAAGGGTAGGTACACTGAAATCCATCATCAATACCAATATTCCAAAATATATACAAACACATTGTGACTGAAGTTCATCATAAACACAAAATGGTGAATATACAAACATATAGTGTCCTACCCTAGCATAAAAATAAGGGTAGGTACACTGAAGTACATTATCAGTACAAAAGTGGATGTCCCTAGCAAAAAAAATAAGGGACAATCCACTATATGATACAACGCTAAGGCTATGATGTTGAGTAGCCTGACGATAGGGTGAGGCATGTTGGTTGAAGTAGGTAGGAGGACCGACCTGGATCAATACTACAACTACTAAACAGTATCAGGGGAAACTATGTTTTTCCCGCTGCTACTGCTGAAAACTTTAAAGATTCCAAGGACTTTAAAAATAATGCCAGTTTAAAGACTGTCGGGGATTTCCATCCAGTATACTTTCTAAGATCCTCAAAGTTCTATGTTGGAAATAATTAATTGAGGTGGCTACTCCCCTGATATCATGTGCTTTTGGGAATGACTCAGGTTGGCTTGTTTAATGAAGTAAAGGATTTGCTGTCTAATGCCTTTAACTGAGAAGTACCACCTTTTTCTCTCATGAAGAGAGCACCTGAGGATCTAGAAGAAGTACGAGATAGAAAGGCTCTAAGAGTTGATACTGGCAGAGAGAAGGATCCTGTGGAAGTGGATAACCTTCCAAGGGGCCCACCTTGCAAGAGGATCTTCATTTTTGGCTAAAAAGCTACGATCCGGAGCAAGTAGAACTTCTCCTGATGGGAGGAATTCCACATGACCCGCATCCTGGATAGAGCCGACAGTTCTGAAATTCTAGCTCCTGAGGCTAGGCTTAATAAGAATAATGTCTTCCTCAGGAGCATTATGATGTACAAGATGAGTTGTCAGTATCTGAAGCTAGTTTGAGGACGTCATTTAAGAACCATGAAACTGTAGTAGGCCTCTGGGAAGGGTCTAGTCTAGCACAGGCTTTAAGGGATAGATGTGAAAAATAAGATCAGTCAAATCTATCTGTAAAAACCACCTACTTGAAAGATTTTCTTTCAAAGCCGATTTATGAGTGGTAATCGTGCTAGCTGCTAAACAAACCTTTTCAAATAAAGATCTGGAAAAAGGATATAGCCAAATTAACTGTCATGGTTGTAGTGTTCGATTTCTCTCAAAAAAGATGCTAATTTTTTAACAGCTGAGTCATATTGTCTAATGGTTGACTCTCTCTTATCTGATTCTAGGAAGAGAATATTCTGTGGATCAATGTCAGCATCTTTATTAGCCGCAAACTTCATGAAGTCCATAAAGTTAGGGTCTGGAGAGTTCCTGAGGAAGCGAACACAGTCCTCATTTGTACTGATTGTGATAGTTTGGGATTGGGGATCCGTTGAGGTCGGAGACCCAATTCCAAGAGAAGAGGATACCAGTTGCTCTTGGGCCAGTCCGGTGCAATCAGAGCTACTATCCCTTTGAAAGACCTTAGTTTGTCTAGGACTTTCAAAGAGAGATTCACTGGAGGAAAAACAAAATTTCTCCTCCACTGATTCCAATCTAACGACAGGGCGTCCGTGGCATAAGCCAGAGGGTCCAGGTTGGGGGCCACATAGCAAGGGAGCTTGTGGTTCGCTTGTGAGGCGAAGAGATCCACTTGGAGACCTGGGACTCTCCGGCTTACCCACTGGAATGACCTGACGTCCAGAGACCATTCTGATTCCAGAGGAACTGACCGGGACAGAGCGTCTGCTATCACATTTCTTACTCCTGCCAGGTGAGTGGCAGACAGATGCCATTTGTGTTTGTTTGCTAATGCAAAGATGGCTATCATGACATGGTTTCACATGTTTGGATTTGTACCCTCCTCTGTTGATGCAATGAACTACACTGCACTGTCCAAAACTAGCCTTAGATGAGACTTCTTCGGGGGAAGCAGTCTCTTCAGAGTAAGAAATACTGCCATTGCTTCCAACACGTTTATGTGGAGCTGGCGAAATTGAACTGACCAAGTCCCCTGAACCTGTTTGAACTGAGAGTATCCCCCCCACCCGGACAGGGATGCATCCGTGTGAATGGTTAGCACTGGGAGGGGATATTGAAGGGGTACTTTCTTGGCTAAGTTCTTTACTTTTGACCAAGGCCGTAGTTGGTGGCGGAGGATCTGTGGAATTACTGACAACTTGTCTCGATATTTGGAGTTTTGCTTTTGACCCGCCAAATTCGATTTATATCTTTCAGCCTTGCTTTCAGAAGGATATCTGTTACCGAAGCAAACTGAAGAGACCTAGGATTCTCTCCTGGTTTCTTCTTGACGTCTGTTTGCATTTGAGGAATTGCCTGACAGATTTTGCTATTTCCTTCCGTTTGGCCACTGGAATTGATAGATTGTGGGAAGACAAATCCCATTGGATTCCTAGCCACTGAAAATGAGATTCCGGAGTAAGTCTGGATTTCGTTTTGGTATCTGGAACCCCAGATGTTCCAGAAAGTGAACTACCTTTTTGGTAGCTTCGAGACATTCCTCGACTGTTGGTGCCCAGATCAACCAATCGTCGATGTATGCCGCTACCATGATTCCCTGAGCTCTCAATTGTTGTACAACCCACTTCTGCTATCTTTGTGTGAATACCCTGGGGGGGGGCTACATTCAGACCGAAGGGCATCACTTTGAATGAGAATGTCTGATTTCCTAGCCTGAATCCTAGGAATGGGCGGAAGTGCCTGGCTATAGGGATATGATAGTATGCGTCTGTAAGATCGATGGGAGCATGTGACGGCTCCACGCGCAAGTAAGGTCCTTACTTGCGAGAGGTAAGCATCTTGAACTTGTCGCAGCGAATGAAAGAGTTTAGCTTGACAAGGTCTAAGATTACCCTTCTTTTTGTTGATGCCTTTCTTTGGCACGCTGAATAAGCGCCCTTTGAAATTTTAGATGTTTGACTCTCGCAATAGCTCCTTTCTGAAGGAGTTCTTCCGCGTAATCTATCAATTCCTTTGACGGTACCTGATGAAATGATTTGATTGGAGGGGGATCTTTGATCCAACTCCAGCCTAATCCTTTGGACACTATGCCTCTGTGCCCAATTGCTGAACCCCCACCTGTGGCGGAAGAGGAACAGCCTCCCTCCTACCTGGGGAGCCTCATTGCTGATGGGCGGGTTGGCCACCACGCCCTCCTCTGAACTGTCTACTCCTCGTGCCCCTTCCTGCGCCACGCTGACGAAAGTAACCTCTCGCCCTACCTCTCGGTTGAGAGTAGCCTTGAGCCTCATAAGCAGGGTTGAAGGCCGGCGAGATAGCGTAGGAAGTGGATGGTTGAGATTGCTGGGGCACCAGGAGGAAAGGTTGGTTCTGTTTAGAGGTGGAAGGTTGTCCCTGTTGGGTAACTGGGACTGCCTGCACAAATTGCTGCTGTTGTTGGAGTTTTTTATAAGGCTGGAACCTCTTACCAGCTTCTTTGGTTTCTTGCCAGCAGTGGGAACGGATTCCTGTTTCCTCTTTGAGGAAATACCCCCACCTAGCTCTAAGGCTCTGTTGAGTCTAGCAGCTTCGTGGTGGACCTCGTTCACTGCGGACTCTGGGAAGAGATCCGCTCCCCACATGCTTGCAGCCAAGAGTCTATTAGGCTCATGCCTGATTGTTGCACTCTTGTAGGACCATGCTTCCGGCAGTTCCTCCTAGCCTGGAAGAAGTCAAAGCGTCCGTCAGAACCGTCTGAAACTGAGATTTCGCCAGAATCTTGAACAGCGGTTCCGTAGCGTAGGAAAGAGCAGCCATTTCTGTAATGATGAGGGAATTGAGGGACCTGCCAAACCTAGTTCGCGCATCGAACTCTGCCTGGATTAGGGAATCCGGCAGCCTAGGTAATTCTCACCGAACTGGTCCATGGCGCAGTCCGGCTTGAGTTTGCCCAGCGTGAATGTAGCTGGCAGGTTTTTCCCACAATTCTCCGAAGGCGGGGAAGAGTGGAGAAGTAGACTCCGCCTCCCTCAACTGTGGAATGGGCTCATCCTTGAGGACTGCCTGAAGAGACTTCTCCACCAATTTCGTGGCGAACGGAAGAGAGACCTCCTCTTCCGTCGCGAAAATAGTGAAGGGACTCTCTTGTAGGCCTGGAGTTTAGTGTTAGTACACTCCCAGTCCTCAAGGCAGTGAACCCATTCGATGGGCGTGATCTCTACTGTAAAGAACGGATCTCCTTAGAGATTTTGTCTTCTCATCGTGATAGCCGTTGGCGTCAGCCTAGCATACCGCTGAAAGGCTGCGTCAGACCCGGAAGAGGGTAGAACTCGAAGTCCTCAATCCTTCGAGTTCCACACTCCGAGATAGAAATCATTCCGTCCTTGAATGGAGCGTAGGCAGCTACTCTCCATGGGTTCTCCATAGAGAAAGCTGGCAAGGAGTCATAAGGTGGAAGTTGAAGAATCCCCGTGCTAGATGCAGGGGAGACTGGGGGAGGAGCCTGAGCTAGCCCAGCTACTCGGTCCTCATTCTCTCTCATTCTATTAGAGAGATCCTGGATTGACTGTCCAGTTTGAGACAGACTGCTTGATAATTGCGCAAACATCTGCTCGAACCGCGTTCCCAGTGCGGAGATTTGGGAGCCTACTAGCACGCCCACCTGTTCCATCACCCTGCTGAGACAGTAGAGGGATCGCAGGTGCTGGTGCTTGCTACCCACCTGCCGGCATAGCCGGAGTGGAAGCAGCGGAGCGGGAGAAGGCAGTGACTCGGTGGGAGCGCGAGCCTTCTCCTTCGAAGCCTTGCTTCTGGAGCTCTTCGATTGGGAAGAGCCTGGCTTTGCCTTCACCGCATCGGCATAGGAAGTCGACGACTTCCTAGCCGAAGAAGACGAAGACGACTTCCTAGAAGTCGACTTAGATAAGGTCTTCGGTTCTCTCTTTCCCTTCCCTCCTTATGGAGGTACAGAGAGAGCGGGAGAGCGAATAGGGGATCTCGGATCCCGCAAAGCCTTGGAAAGAAGCGGAAGAAGAGGGGACAGGAGAAGATCCAGGAGCGCCCAAGGAAATAAGACCTTGGGCGCCCGAACATACCTACCTCAAACCCAACAAAGTCCTCCCACCTACCGCCATGGGCTCAAGGTTAAGGTCCAGGGCAGCGACGTCCGGAACCGACTCCTGGGAGGCTACGACCCCAAACGATTGCTGGAGGTCTTGCTGGATGGAGGCTATCAGTGGGCAGCGGACAAGGGGTCGACGTAACCCGTCGACTTGCCCGCGGGGAAGATCTGGATGGCCAGCTTCCTATCCAAAATGTAGGGCTGGCCCTTGGCGGCGTTTTTCCCAAAGCCAAAGCCGCCACCACGCTTTCAGGGTGGCGAGGGCGACTTCCTCACACGCTAGCCTGAAAGAAAGGTGAGATTAGCTGCCAATTGTGGAACGGGGTTAACAAACTTACGACTAGAAGTTGTTAGTAAAAATCAATCAAGTAAGCCTATATGGACTTACCCCATCTCCCAGCTGACCGACCAGGTCGTAGCATATGGCGCAGGCTTCAGGGTGCCAGACAATCGTCTCGTTGAACGACGTGGGCAAACAAGGGGCGTGAGACCTGCATTCATCATGTCCACAGGGGTCGTAAAGCGTCGCGTTACAGGCTGGGACCTGGCAGTTGGTAGCCTGTAAGTGAAAAAGTACATGAGTACCAAGTAAACACTTACAGCCTAACATATGCTCCGCTGGTGCCGGAGCGATAAAGTTAGATAAAACCAGAGCCCCGCCAAAAATACGTGTGGTAACCAGGTTGGAAGATAGGCTATGGCTCCGCCGATGGCGGAGCACAAGAATCAACCAATAGGAGTTGGTGGTAATGGAAACCACGACGGAAAATGGCGGGGATGGTTGATAAAATAATAATAATAACACACAATTCATTGTAAAATATCTTATAATTAGGGTATATATCCTTAAAATAACAAAAATAAAACAACTTCTCTCCGCCCGTCTACTAGAAGAGTGCGTAGGTAAGGGTAAGCTCCCTTCCGGTAGCGGGGGAGAGATATAAGGATATAGTAGGCAAGCAACCGACCACTCGTAGTGCCCACCCTGCCCGCTAGCGGAGCCAGTAGTCCTATAACCAAAGGTGCCCCGGCTGCGACGGAAGGCTCCTTTCGTATCGTAAGGGAGGTGGCTGAGCAACTGGGGAGGGGGGGAGGAAGGTCTCGGCGAAACACGGCGGAGCGAGAAAAGGGGGGGGGGGGAGGGATGGCCTACTAACCTCCTCCCCGCCTCACCAACTACCCGCATGGAGACCCCGGTACCTCATAGTGGTCGCCCTATACCCCCCGCTGGGAGGACCCCTGGTCACCTCCGAAAGTGTGAGAGAAGGCGATGAGGTTGTCATAACAACCAAGGGGTCCCCCAGCTCCTCCCTATATCAGAGAGGGAGGGAAGGGGCATGGGTAAGGTGCTATGGAACACGTGACCGCAAGTGGCCTAGGCCGCGAGCAACACACCGTGGTAGGCCACGTGAACCAAGCTGTACCAATACATGGAACAAGCACCTAGGCTAGCCTAACACCCTAAATAAATAAATAAAAATACATCGAAAGGTGGAAGAGACACTTTTAGTAAAAGAGAAAGAAGCCCAGGAGGAGGCAGACTGTTCCAAGAAACAGGAGCCTACTCGGAGCCAGCGATAGCCGATGTAGAGCAAGAGCCGGGATGCTGGGCCGGAAAATAATAATAGCCCTAAATACCAAGCTAAGAGAATGGTAGGAGGGCTGAACTAGCTAAAACTCGATGTAAAACAATGAATGTGATAAAGTAAGCCCATAAGTATAAGAAGTCCCAGTATGGAGGACCGGGAATTCTTACGAGGCGCATGGCCTGTCAGAGACAAACCGGGGAACCGTATATGAACCTATTAAGAGGAAAATACTGGTACCGGAAGATAAAACTATGGTAAAATGTTACTTATGAGTTACTTAACTTAGCCGTGGCAATAGCAGAGCGTTCCATCGTAGATAGTACGAATAAATCCAATAAAGCACGAGCACAAGAAAATGGCGACTTGTCGCTAGCGCTAAAAATTAAGGATGTCCGCTAGGGGCGCTGCTGTCCGTGGCGTCCTCTAGTAGTAGTAGTAGAGGCTGCATCGCCCGTTGGTATCAGCTCTCTCTTGGGGGGATTCTGATAGGAAGTTCTAATTGGTGTTTGGCTTGTGGTAGTGTTCCACACTCGCCCCTTTATCATACCGACACTTCTTTTTAAGAGTGAGCGAGTCAGTTTTACTGACATTTTCTTAATTTTGTTTTTCTCTGGTAATTTTAGGCTAATTTTACCTAGAAAGAATGATATTAAGGATACTTTCATAGGCCGACACGAGCTGAGCCCAGAAATGAACTCCATCACCAGCCATCATATCACTTCTCAATAATCAAAACACTGAAAAGAAGAGCTAGAGAAACTAAAAAAAAAATAAAGAGGAAGAAAATTAAATTGAAAGGAATAAAAAGATTTTTTGTGAAACTAAGGGATAACTCCAATGTTGCACTATGACATAATAGAGTGACTGAAGAGCAAGAAGGCAAAATGATCATGAAAAATAAAAGTGGTTGAAGTAATGATAAGAAACGAGAGAGGAGTACATACAGAGTGTATGTCGATCTGAACCATGAGAAAATGAAATTTTTTTTTATTAATTTGCATTTTTCAAAGCCAACAAACCTGAGGTCTTTACATTAGGATAAATCTTTAGGTGCCAGCTGGAAACCAGCAAAAAAATTGTAAATGCAAGGAATCGGTGGCATCTGGTATTAACCGTAGCAGAGGTGGAAGCGAGTCAGTAACAACACCTGAACCTTAGTGATCTTATTTAGTCTTTCTTCCAACCAAGGATAAGACATAAGAGAAGTGGCTAGAGGTGGGCAGTCAATGTTAAGAACTCAGGTTTATTAGCTTTGAAAAATACAAGTTAATTGAAAATTTGTCATTTGCTCATATGAGGAACAAACCTTCAGTCTTAACATTAGATAGATTCACACTTGGAGGGAGGTATGAGAATCCTGAACTGACTGGAGGTTTGGCGTACTAGATCATTCTTTTTAGAAATGAGGATTCTAAAGGAGAGTACCTAAGCCTTTGAGATGTTAGATATGTGGATATCTAACACCCAGTCCACTGTATTTAAATATAGTGTAACATGTCCAGATTCATTGCATATATGGAAGTCATAGAGAACTAAATCTGTTCAAGCAATAAACCATGTCAGCCACATGAAATGGGTTTGTCAACACTCCTCACTCCCTTTGCTGGAGAGAAGAGTTGAAGCTACAGATTTGTATGTTGTATGGAACATAAAAAAAGTGCTGTAACAGTATGCAATGCCCACCTGCATCAAGCCAGTTCCAGCATATGATGTGTCCACAGGCAGTCCTCAGTTATCAGCAAAGGTTCCATTCCTACGGCTTGACGATAACGAAAATGCCAATAACCGAAAATTAGCAATTTTCAGCGCTTATAGGCGCCAAAAACCAGTTAGTAGCACCTCTGTTAGGTATGTATCAGCACCAATGTGTATTATTATAGGCACTGATAACCGACACTGCCGATAACCATGGACTGTCTGTAGTCTTCAAAATGCCCACAGGTATTGAAGAAAAGAGAAAAGGGAAAGAAAAGAGACCAGTCGACCAGTCATCTCACGCAATCCCTCATCCAACCTATCTTTTCAGCCAAGATACGTACTGTCCTGCCAGGGGCACTGGATGAGCTACACAACTTGTTGAGCAGCCACCATTGGACTTAAAGAAAAAGTGTCCAAGGACCTGTGTGCAATATCCTTCAGGTAGAAGAAAGTGAAAGTGGTCTGACAAAGCCAGGAACCAACATTCAAAATTCTATGAACAGACAAGTTCATGCTTCTGCATGCACATTACTGGTGAACAAAATTGACGATGATGAGTAGGCTTGCCTAAACATCTCATATAGCTAAACAAATGGGTATTCTTCAACACCTCTTTCTTGGCCTGGCTCATGCTAACAAAAAGTATGACACCTATGATCTAGGTGATGAGTCCTTTTTACATAGCAACACAATGCTCTGACAGGACAAAATAGTAACCTTGAAGGTCACTGGTAACAAACTCCATAATGGAAGGAACAGAAATGAGGCAAATCTGTCATCGTAAACCAAGGGAATTTTGGGTCTTAGCCATGTATTCCGGGATAGATTAGAAAGCTACTGACTCCCAACCCCTTGTGTGTTTACATCATAATCTTGACCATGGAGATCTCCAACTCTTTTCAAGGAAGTGAAGGTCAGAAGGAAAAGTGTCTTCAATGTTAGTTCCCCGTAAAACATCTGATGCAGGGCTCAAAATGGAGCTCAATGAGACTACTCGGTATCTGAGTAAGGTCTAACGTAGGAGGCTTGAGTTCCCTAGGTGAACAGAATCTCAAAGCTCTTGAACCACATAGAGAATTCCCTAGATGAAGTGATGTCCACATCTTTCAGACAAGGAACTAATCCTAAGGCAGCCATGTAGCCCTTGGCAGCAGAAACAGAAAGAAGTTTCTCTGTTCTGAAAAAAACCAGGAACATCATTATCTACTGAACACAAAATCATGATGAAAAAACCCACTGACAACACCAATCACACCAGATGCCTCATTTTGCCCTGGTACATGGCTAACGAAGATCTCTTGAGGTAGCTGGATGTCTGAGTCACTGTTCTGCAAGAAAGATCTCTACTCAAAAGAGATGCTGGACAGACTCCATTCATGAAGAGATAAAGACCATACTGATTGGGAGTACCTCTCCACATGAGGATGGCAGAGAATATTGTGTTAAGGTGGAATCTCTCGCATTGCTGAGAGAAGAGATAAATGACCCAGGAACCACTCTGCTTGGGGCTACAAAAGAGCTACTAGGGTCATCCTGAGATTTTTGTAATCCATTCCTCTGTTCAGGACGTGACGAATCAGGCAAAACAGAGGAAAGGTGTAAACTTCCAGTTGTTTCTAAACAATATGCAAACTCTCAGTTCTTTACATTAGGAATTGCTTACGGTGAAGCTGGAACATGCCCCTTAAAACTCTTGAACAAGGTGGTTAAGTAGTAACTACCATACAACAGGTGGGGAGACCTGCCTGTCTGGATATACACATTCCACTTAGCTTTTAGCCATCATGTGATGCAGATGAGTTTTTGTGAGCTCTTACCCAACTGTCATTTTACTCATATTTTCCCAGTGGGATCTTTTCTTTTATCATTTATGCATATGTTTTAAATACACTATGCTTGATATTTTTATTATATACAAACCCACGATTTGTGATAACATTGCAGGCTGCCTTCCCCCAATGTGTGCCCAGGGTTGGCAGCCAAGTGCATAACATTTGCCCCCATCACATCACTACCTTTCATAAAAGGTGACAGTACTATATATATTTGTTATGAGATGTTACTCCTGCCACTTGCTCTGTCGAAGAGTTTGCCAGGAAGAAAACTTTGGAGCATTCGCCTAAAGTTTTTCTCTTCCGGTGTTCTTTCCTTCTCCTTTGCCCTCTTCGCTCGCTTGTCAGGTGAGGAGAAATGAGGGGTGGTGCTAGCGATTGGGTGTTGTATTCTCGTGGGGTCTCATCTTGTCTCGGAGGGCAGTAGTCTCCTTTTATTCATTTCATCTTTAATTTCTTTAAGTTGACAGTGAGCAGTCGTAGGATGGCAGTAGATGGTTGGTTATCTTCCTGTTGGTTATCCTAACCTTTGGGAATGTACCTGTGACACTCTAGTACGCTGTGGAACTGCCTCTTGTGTGTGCATAGTTCCTCTACTGTGCCTTCTGTTAGACTGCTACTGTTGCCCTTATGACTAGTCACAGGGCAACCTCTGCTGTGCCTCTGGCCTCAGCTGCCTTGTGACTCCTGCCACTGCCCTTCCCTTCTTTTTCTGAGGCTCTGAGAGGTCCCAGGAAACCGGATAGGCCCTTCCAACCAAAGAAAAATAAGGCTACTTCCCCCCCCCCCCCCCCCCCCCCCCCCCCCCCCACTTGAAGTCCTGAAGGATTTCTAGGGGACTGCTTCCTCCCGAGGAGGCTGCATGATCTCTTGTTGGCTCTTCCCAACCTTCGGGCTCGGGAACAGATTTGGACGCCCCTGGGTTTTGTGTTTTGGGAGCTGTGGGAGCATAAGCTTCTGTTTGCATTCCTGTCATCAGTTCTAGAGGTTCCATCTCTAGACTGGTGCTGTGTCGGGCGCTCATTTGTGAGTCACTTTGTGTGCTCGTGTTTCTAACCAATGTGTCTTGTCTCTTCCTAACAGCACTACCACTAGCAATCGCTTAGTGCTCGCCAATGCTCAGCAGGTTCCCAACTGGTGTCTCGATCCTGAGGATTCGAACACCTGGAGAGGCAAGGAAGAGGTTCCCCTTGAAAGTTCTACGGAACTTCTGAGGGATGGCCTCTCTCCGAGGATGCAGTGGTTCTCTCGTTAGTCCTTGGTTCGCATTCTCCTATGGGCTCTTGTGTTTTGGGGGCCTCCAGTGCACAATCTTTCAAGTTGGGCTCTCGATCCAGTTCCAGTTCTTAGAAGTCTGCATCTACTACTGGCTTTGCCCTTGTTCCTCCCCGGTGAATACGGGGGTCTACTGTAGTGCATATGTGAGGAAAGCAGTAGTTCTTAGCAAATGAATCCTGCCCATAGTCGCGCTGATGTGATCTCTCAGCTCACTCAATTCAGTTCGACCTGTTTGGATCAGCCAATTCGAGTGCTCGGCTCTGTCTGAGTGAACTTTCTGCTCTACTCAGTTTGGCGCTTTGCCATGGCATAAGCACCCTCCTTCCCATGAGGCAGTCATCACAAGTAATGATTGCCCATGACCTATCCCTCCTGCTGGTTCTTCTAGCATGACAGGTAGGAATGCCCTTTCTCCTTACCTGTTCTCTTGACCCTCTCAATTGTTCCGAGGGTACAAGGTTGGACGAAGAAAATTCTGATGAGTTTAATTTCTTTTTTCAGAATTCAGCTATAAGGGTTAGTATCTCAAGATCAATCCCTGGATCGTCTCATCATATACTCGAGTACTCAGGAAAGTTTCATTGGGTTCTGTTGAATCTCCTTTCAAGGAGAAAATTGGGAGTTTCGTGCTTCAGAGAACTCAGGGATTTTTCCTTGGGATACGAATACACTCGATTTTCATTTGGAAGAGATCTTTGTGCTGATTCACCCCAGCACATGATCTCGGCAATAGGTTCGCTCGGCTTTTCCCTGTGAATTATCTTCATGATCAAGGCCTAAGCTTTCCCAGGAGAGACAAGGGTTTTCATAGGGGTACTGCATTCCTAGCTTGTGAGGGTATTCATGACTAGATGAATACCTTTTCTCCCAACAAGGAGCTCGTTCAGAGTTCTGAGACGCCCAGTCAAGCTCTCTTCCCATCTGTTGCCGTGACAGGTGCGATTCTTCTTTAACTCTGAGGGGTTCTGTGCTAACTGCATATGGTTCTGACTCTGCTTCGTCTGGACTTGGGTCTCTTGCGGTTATCCTTGCCATGGATGATGTTCTCTCGCAACAAGAAACAGTGAACCTGGAGAACATCACAATGTCTCTCCAGGCAGTCTCCTGACAGGATCCGTGACCTTTCACTTTCTGTAAGGATTTACTTCTTTGAATGCGATCATTCCTGAAGGAATTCTGCTTTATGGAGACTGTCCCAATCTGGGGTGCTTCTTCTACCCAGAAACATACAGCAACCTGTGGGCTATTCTGGTGATAAGAAGGACTTTGTCCTATTTTGGATCTCCAGATTCGTGAGTCCCGAGTCGTCTCGACCCCGAGGAACAGTCCTTTATAGGCAGTCCCCGGTTATCAGCGGGGGTTCCGTTCTCGGTGGGGTACTGATACGCGAAAATCGCCATTAACTGAAACTCGGCAACATGTTTTGGTTAATGGCCCCTCTGTTAGGTATGTTATAGCGCCATAACTCCATGTTGGCACCTTATGACGCCAATAACCGAAACTTGGACAGTTATGGCACATGCTAGACAAGTACCATAAAACTGGATTGGCGTTAACAGAGTCTTCCGATAACCGGGGACTGCCTGTACTTAGAACTGCCTCTCTCTTTCCAGAGAACTGACAGATACTGCAGTAGTCAAGGGTTGTTATAGGGCAGCTGCCTTGTCCTTCGGGTATTGGTCAAGACCTTTGGGTCTTCCTAACCATATGACTCGACCCTATGGTCAGGCCAGCACTTCCTCAGTCCCCCAAGAAGTCTTAGGCTTCGAAGGACAATCACAGAAACACTAAGCCTTCTTTTGCTTTTCTTCTTGGAAGAGGGCAGAAGGGAAGATAATGCTTGTAATGGGCATTTGTCTTTTGATGGTAACTCAATGAAGGGTTGCTTATGAGTCTCTGAACTTAACAGCAACATAACCAATATAGTATCTGCTCCCTTCCGAGCCTTGGTCATCTTCCATCGAACTTCCACCTCTCCTATGTTCCCGTTTCAGGAACAGCCAGTTCGGCTGAGAGCTATCATCCTCAGTGTCCTGTTGTCTCCATAGACCATAGAAGCCTTCCTTCAGGATAGCTTCTTCTTCGCTTTCTTTATTAGAGAAGCAAGAAGGTGTGCTAAAAGCCTATAATCTTATCATCTCTTGAATGAGGAGAGGAAGGAATTAGGCTGGTGCTCCATCAGCAGGAACCTTCTGAATATACTTGTATATTCTCCGTGTGACATGTGTCCGTTACCAGATGCACTGACTGAGTACAGGCAGTTGTCTTACGACGGGGGTTCTGTTCTTGAGACGCATCATACACCGAAAATCGTCGTAAGCCAGAAAATCATCAAAATCCTAAGAAAACCTTACTTTTAATGCTTTGAGTGTATTAGAAACTATGTAAACTGCATTTTTATTGCATTTTCATAAAAAAATTCAAACATTGATTATTTTGCATTTTTGGAGTCATTTCTTCTGTCAGATCAGCGGCGTAACCCTGGAACATGTGCTGTAAAACTGGAAATAATTTCTTATGAATATAATTGTAAAGTGCTGTAACCTTGGAACGTCATAAGCCTAATCCGTCTTAAGCTGGGGACTGCCTGTAATAGGCGCATAACTGTAGGATGGTTATCTTAAAGTGCGGGACCGAGACTATAAGTACCTTCTCATAACATCCAGAAACTTGAGGCAACCTTTCCGGCCCCTTGAGGGTTTCGGAATTTGATTTTGAGACACCAAGTGGTGTTGTTGACCAATACCACCACAGTATGTATTGGCATTTATCACCAAATAAGAGGGTTTTATTTCCTTCCTATTTTGGTTAACATGCAGGTACTCGAGTGTAATTTTACTGCACTTGATAGCTCTATCAGTCAGAAACATTTCCCAGTGAAATGTACTGGCTGGCAACTCAGCCTCTGAATTCGAGTGATTGGCAAAGCGCTGCTTTCCTCACAGAAAGATTGTTCGTCTTAGTATTGTTTCTCCTCAATAGAGGTTTAACTACTAATGAGGAACCTCTGTCTTGCCATCAAAGAGACCCAAGTCTTTGAGTGGCATTTGACTCTTGCGTATGGTTCTTGTCTTGTGCTCCACACATGCCGTTGCGGGAATCATCAGACCATGTCTTGGAAGACTCCCTATCAGCTTTCTGTTTACCACCTGGTACAACAGAAATCTGTAGGTGTTCTGCTCCATTTCACATGACCATAGACCACTGCAATGACTCAGAATTATTTTTTCGAACAAATTGATAGTTTGGTCTTCTTTGTGGTTTTTTTTATTCGTAAGGTGTTCAACAAATGCTGTTCACCCTGAATTGGAGATAAATAATGGAAGTCATAACCTGTCACTCGAACAGGCTCTAATGTAGGAGAGAAGTTCCACCCCGAAACAACCTTCGGTGTTAGTCACACAGGAGACAGGAGCAGTTTTTCAGACAGTACAATCCCTGTCTCTTCAAGGCTAGAGACTATACAGCTTTCCTTGCAAGCATAGGCTGTCTCACCGAGCAGCAACGGAAATAGTAGCTGGATGCTTCTTTTAGCCCTCTAAAAAACCAGGGATTGGAGCCGTCTCCACAAGCTGGTGTCTTTGACGGGACTTTTCCTCTGATCAGAATTGCGAAAGTTGTTTCTCTCCGATTCAAATATGAAGATGTAGGTCCACATTCAGCCTAGTCTTTCACAGGAAGTACAGTGTTCCCCCCGTACTTGCGGGGGATGGGTACCAGACTCCCCCGCAAATAACTTGAACCCGTGAATAGTTAGAACTCACCTCTAAAAATGCTTATACAGGCAGTCCCCGGGTTACGACGGGGGTTCCGTTCTTGAGACGCGTCGTAAGCCGAAAATCGTCGTAAGCCGGAACGACGCTTGGAAATATGTCTTAAACTAATAAAAAGTTATAAAAACCTTACTTGTAATCCTTTGGTTACACTACCATGTTGTTTGTTTCCTGTAGTTTTATGTACAACCTGGAGTTATTTTCATAAAAGAATGCTGGTTCTTGAAGGTAAAAACTATTGTAATCCTCTGGTGACACTACATTCTTGAAGTTTTATGTACAACCTGGAGTGATTTTGCAAAATCTTGAGGGCTACAAGAACAGCTGATTACTATTTACGTATCATATAGACTAATTAAAGTAAATGTATCTTTAAATAGGCTTATATATTAGTATCAACAAAACATTTCCTGCCATGAGTCAGAGGCCGTTTAATGAAACGAACACTTCTCTGTCCCTATCTGTTCAGAAAAATAAACGTTACGTCAATCCCCGAGACCATTGTTGCCAAAGCGTCTCTCTCTCTCTCTCTCTCTCTCTCTATCAAAATACATTGGAAACTTGACATACGATTGCCCTAATATACGAATGTTTTGAGATACAACAGAAAATTTGCGAAAATACAAGCTTTGATATACAACGAAATATTTGAGATACGATTTTGCGATGAGTGTTAGTTGTACGTATAGGCGACCGATAAATGGCGTTCAGTCTGTTTGTTTGTTGGTGCTGCATGTTAACACGTCGTTGTTTAGTTCGTTGTATTTGCGCCTATTTTTCGTGTTATTTTGTCTATTTTATTATTAACCATGGGTCTCAAAGCTAAAGACAAAGCAGGTGATAAGAAAAAACCCAAGAAAATGATTTCGATGGAAGCAAAACATGAAATTATAGCAAAGCATGAACGTGGCGTTCGTATCGTCGATTTGGCAAACGAGTATGGTCGAAATCCTTCTACAATATCCACGATCATCAAGCAGAAGGAAGCTATAAAAACCCCCGAGACCATTGTTGCCAAAGCGTCTCTCTCTCTCTCTCTATCTCTCTCTCTCTCTCTCTCTCTCTCTCTATCTCGCTCTCTCTCTCTCTCTCTCTCTCTCTCTCTCTCGGGTCTCTCTCTCTCCCTCTCTCTCTCTGATCAAATTACGTTACTGGATAATGTCTCTCTTTGGATACTTCGATTTTGCCAAATATTGAGGGCTACAAGAAACAGTTGATTACTATTTACGTATCATATAGACTAATTAAAGTAAACGTATCTTTAAATAGGCTTATATATTAGTATCAACAAAACATTTACTGGCATGAGTCAGAGGCCGTTTAACGAAACGAACACTTCTCTGTCCTTAACTCGGAGCGTCGGAAGACGCCTCTCTCTCTCTCTCTCTCTCTCTCTCTCTTCTCTCTCTCTCTCTCTCTCTCTCTCTCTCTCTCTGATCAAATTACTGGATAATGTCTCTCTTTGGATACTTGGAATTTGCGTTGTAATCTAACCAGAAACTTCGTTTTGTTATTATTACTGGAAACAAGCAATGATTTTTTCATTATTTGATAATGTCCTCTCTTTGATACTTTTTGGAATTTGCGTTTATCTAACCAGAAACTTCGTTTTGTTATTATTACTGGAATACAAGCACTGATTTTTTCAATTAAAAAAAATAATTTGCGCTTTTGGACTGTTATATAAAGTACTAGTATGTATTCAGTTCGCTCGGAAACTAGTTCCGCATATGAGGCGTCACTAAAAACATAGAAAAATACAACATAAAAAGTGTCGAAAATCATCATAATCTCAAAATTTTGTTGTAATCTAACCAGAAACTTATATAATATACTGTGCTAAACTATAAAGGATTTTTATCATAGTATGCGTTTTTTAAAAGCGTCGTTAACTCGGAGCGTCGGAAGCGTCAGCGTCGTAACCTCGGAACAAGCGTCGTAACCCAGGACGGATTTTTCCATTGAATATTTAAGAAAAAGCGTCGTAACCTCGGAACGTCGTAAGCCGGAAACCGTCGTAACCCGGGGACCGCCTGTATCTGCCTATCTTGAAAGTTCAAATACCAAATGATACTCAAAGTATCGTTCTACACCAAATATACCACTGAATTGATATTAATTTAATTTCAAGTCATCTGAAACATTTTACCATTAGAAATATATAAACAGCCAATAACAGAGAGAGAGAGAGAGAGAGAGAGAGAGAGAGAGAGAGAGAGAGAGAGAGAGATAACTCCTTACGATATCAAAAGATTGAAATGAACTTCTATAGGCAACACTTCTTCCCCTCCCATAAATACATATATCTTTTCCAGAGAAGAGAGGAAGAGAGAGCTGAACAAGTATCTATTTGTCTGTCTATCAATTCTTTTGCTGAGAGAAGAGAGAGGATAGAGAGAGCGAGAGAGAGAGAGGAGTGAGAGAGAGGAGTGAGAGAGAGAGAGAGTGCAGAAGAGAGAATAAAAGGAAAGGGAAGAAATAGAAATACCAAATGTATACCTTATGTAACATCTACATCAAATTTACCTTAAATTATTATCATATTACTGTATTAATCTTAGAGATTATATTAATATAATTTCAAAGTAATCTTAAACATTAGTACCCTTAAAGGTATATACGTACGTACTTCTAACACTTGCAGCCGAGAGAGAGAGAGAGAGAGAGAGAGAGAGAGAGAGAGAGAGAGAGAGAGAGAGAGAGATAAAAACCCTTAAAATCGTTGACCATTATTTGGCATTGCTCCCCTCCCATCACATTACTTGACAGCTTCCCGAGTTCCGAGCTTCTCTGGAGTTGAGAGAAGGTAGGGAAATGGGTACAAAGAAAGAGGAAGGAAAGAATTTTCATTTGAAATTACAGTTATATTATTATTATTATTATTATTATTTGAAAATATTAATAAACACATACATCTCCCATAAAAATTCTCTCATCTCAGTAAGAGAGGAGTTATCCTTACATAAGTGAAATGGAAAGGTTATTTCTCTCATTAAAATACTACTAAATACAAATTTTGTCATTAGAGTTATATTATTATTATTATTATTATTATTAACTGAAAATTTCAATAAACATATTACATACTAGTACCACACAAATTCTTTCATCTCAGTAAGAGAGAGAGAGAGAGAGAGAGAGAGAGAGAGAGAGAGAGAGAGAGAGAGAGAGAGAGAGAGAGAGAGAGAGAGAGAGATTTTTACCTCCCTGTTCTCTCAGAAATGTTAATTTATGTACATACACTTCTAACACTTCCAGCAAAACAGAGGGGAGAGTTACCACTATGACATACATATCTTGTATGGCAACAGAGAGAGAGAGAGAGAGAGAGAGAGAGAGAGAGAGAGAGAGAGAGAGAGAGAGAGTTATCCTTATTTAAAAGAGTTAAATATGGAATTTTCATTATAAAATGAAATTTTATTGCATACTTACCGAACAATTATACAGCTGTAGGTTCCCTACGAATGGCAGACAATAGATTCAAAACTTCCGCGGTGGTGCCGCCATCGCTGATGTAGGTGACGTCATCTCCCTCCACTCGAGGGAGCTACAGGTTCAACTGTCCAGGTAACATCAATTCGTTCTGCCCAGCCATCCACCTGTGGGGAGGAGGGAGGGCTTTGATTCATAATTGTTCGGTAAGTATGCAATAAAATTTCATTTTATAATGAAAATTCCATTTATATTGCAGTGTCTTACCGAACAATTATACAGCTGATTACCCATTGCAATGATGGGGGGCTGTGGATGTAAGTTTTACTTCAACAATAACATACAATTCTTGAAAATAAAGTATAGCCAAAAGCACTGTTAGTGCCTGTTGTACCTTACCTTGTAAGAGAGCTACTGCAGGAGTATACTGCCTCTGGTCGGAGCTCATCTTACATAGTAGAAGGCTTGGAATATGACCAATGGGTGCCTCTACATGGAGTGGTAGATCTTCGTAGTCATGGTGTTCACCGCTGACTCAATGAAGATACAACAAAATATTGCCCTTGCCCTGGGTTAAGACCAGAAATAACCAACATGAAAAAACTGTTACCTACACCAAAATAAAAACCTTTACCCACCAAAACTAACACTAAAATGACTGGTGAGTACTCCGGGTACATTGTACCCCCAGACTTCCCTTTAACTCATCAACCTTGGTACAAGGTGAAACATAGGCTAACAGAGGGAGCAACCCCCTATGTCGTTTCTCCCAACACCATGCCAGCTACAGAAAGTGGACCGAGAGACTTACAATCTTCAAACACTGTCTCGATTTCTTTCAAATAATGCGTAGCAAACACAGATTTAGACCTCCAAAAGGTACTTTGCAAGATAGCGGATAGCGACAAGTTATGTCGAAAAGTGAGAGAAGTCGCTACCGGTCGAACTTCGTGCGCTTTCACTCTCAGTAAAGGAAACACTGCGTCGTTAGCTTGAGAATGTGCTTCTACAATTAACTCTCAGAAAAAAGGAAATAGCGTTTTCTGGGCTCAGTTCGTGTCGCTGCGCGAAATAATCCTTTAGTTCATTATTTCTTAGGTAAATGATCTAACAAATACCAGAGAATAAACAAAATAAAGAAGAGGTCAGTATAACTGACTCGCTCACCCAAAATTAAAGAAGGGTGTCGGTATGGTCACTAGGGTGAGTGAGACCACTACCACGAACTTCTTGCCATTTAGAAATTTCCCACAACAAACTCCCTCAAGGAGAGAGCCGACCCACAGAACGGGGCGGCAACTACTACTACTGCAACCCACGCCAAGCCGACTGCCGCGCCTCTGGTGGCCATCCTTTACGTTAGCAGCCCAAGAGACCCACGTGTTTCTTTTTGCTCTTGTTTTTGTGCTGTGTTTGCGTGATTTATCGCTACCATGGAACGTTCAGCTATTGCAGCGGCTAAGTTAAGTATTCCGAAAGGTTTCGATTTAGTTTCGTTCCTTCCACGAGCCTGTATTTGCCGTTTTTTAGGTATAAATACAGGTTCCCGGTCTGGAGCATGGCGGCATTGTTCTGCCTCATGGCGGTTTGGTTCTTGGTCTCCCATACCTGGAACCTTTCCCTTTTTTTTTTTAACGTGCGTCTCTAGTCCTTTTTATTATTATATTGTTAGGGGATTTAGCCTGCCTTGGTTTTAGGTCATGCATGCATGTCTCTCTACCTTATGTAGGCATTCAGTTTTTTCTGGTCCAAACCCTAGCCATCGCTCTTCGTATCGGCCCAGGCTAGCTTTGAGTGGTAGACTTTCTTTCGGGTTAGTCGTACACTCCTGGATATTTTTCTCTTACTGTATTTTATTTTCCCCTACTTTTGTTTTTATTTATTGTGTTTTGGTTAGCCTAGGGCGTCTGGTCTGTTCGCTTAGCCTAGGTATCAGTGGTCCCATGGTCCTCTTTTCAGTTTTGTTGCATCCTTATTGTCAGTTTTGTTGCATCGCGTTTGTTGCATCTTTCTGATCAGTTTGGTTGCATTAGCCTAGGCTACCGATTTTGTCGGTTGTGTTGTGTTATCGTACCTTAGTCACCTTGTGATCGCGGTACAGCCAGACGCCCGTCCCAGTCGCCTTTCCCCCCCCCCTGCTCTCCCCATAGAGTAGGGGGGAGGGAGGTTTGTCCATGCTCGCTCCATCCGGGCCTGACTCCCTCTCTCCCTACGCGGAGGGAGTAGGGGAGTCTGGACAGACGCTAGGCTGGGAGTGACCTTGCTCTCCCTGGTTTCGGTGGTGCTTCACTGTGACAGAGTCGGGGGGTTGGCCTCCCCCCGCCTTTGTTGCTCCGACGCTCCGCTGTATGCTCAGGAACTGTTTTCGCCCCTCCTCGCTTCCTCCCCCGTGATGACGGATCTCTGTTCTCTTTCCTGGAGCCCCATCGATTACGGGGGGGGGGAGGTACGGTAGCCCCGCCTGCCAGCGGAGTGTATGCGTTTCAGTTGGTCACTTTTGCTTTCCACCATTCCTTCTCTCCGGCGTCGCCGGCGGAGTCGGACAGCGCCGCGATTCGGAGTCGTTCTCCGGATTTAATTTAACTGTTTTATGCTTAAGTTAATTATAAGTTATTTATAAGTTACCTTAAGCTGGGTTCATCCCCTGACCTTGGTGTTTTCATTCTCCGGCCTACGCCGGAGTCTTCAATTTTATGCCTGTTAAGGCCATAGGGGAGGGGTTATGCCCAAAAATTTATCATTCTCCGGCATGCAACGGAGTACTAGAGTAGCCCTGTGAGTGTTATATCGATACTCATGTATCCTTCCACTTACAGACTACCAACTGTGAGCACCCGGGGTGCAACGCTGTGCTCCAGGACCCCTGCGGGCATGAAGTCTGCAGGTCTCATGCTCCGTGTTCAACTTCTCACAGGAGTTTGCAGGTCTGGTTCCACGAGACGTGTACGATCTGCTACAATCTCGTGAGTCAGTTTTTGGATGGGGTAAGTATTTTTCCATCAGCATAAACATAGGATATGAATTCTGAGATATATTTTAAGCTTAAGTTTTCTCTAATATTATGGAATATATGCTGATATTGTCTAGTCTTAAGCTTATTTTATTCTAAGGTTGAATCTCAACTTTAGCCTAAAATCTAATAGACACCCTCTCTTCCAGGCTGCCGTGGTTAGAGAGACTGCTCTTGCAACCTTGAGAGCTTGGGTCGGCGGCTTCGGGAAGAACGCCGCCAAGGGACAGCCCTACATCCTAGAGAAGAGGATGGCTGTCCTGCTGTTCCCCGGCGGCAAGCCGACGAGGTACGTCGACCCGACGGAGGCAGCCTCGACGATGACGGTGATCCAACGGCAGGTCGCCCAGTGTATGAAGGAACCAGGCCAGGATATTTCGGCGGAGGTCGCCACTTTAGATTTGAATGTAGAGCCTATGGTAGGCGTAGATGATCTGTTGGTCGAGGTAGGTACGTTGGACGCTCAAGGGCTTCCCTTGGGCGCCACTGGATCTTCTTCCCCTGCTGCTTCTCCTGCTTCCTTCCAGGGCTTTACAGGAGCGGAGCTCTCGTATAGTACACCCAGCACTTCTGTGGTTCCCAAAGTGAAGGGTCACAGAGCGCAGAAAACTTTGACTAAGACGTTGTTGTCTAAAAAGACTTCTTCGGCGTCTTCCTCTCGTAAGTCTTCGGCTTCTAATCCCGGAGCAGAGAAAGGGAAGTCATCTGCTTCAGGCTCTAGAGCCTCGAAGAGTAAGTCCTCCAAGGAGTCAGTGGTCTCTCCTTCCCCTACGGTACCTCTGGTGAGTTACCCGTCCACGTCGACATATGTTCCTAGCTTTGATCCCAACGCTTTCTCCGCCGGGATGATGCAACAGATGGGAGACTTAGTAGGGTCCCGGAGGACGAGTATGGAGCAGATGTTCTCCCAGTTGTCGGACAGGATTGCCACACAGGAAAATCTTATGTCTGGCTTCAATCAGGCCCCTCAAGCTGCTCTCCGGTTCTTACCTGGCCGCAGGCCTACTAACCTCCTGCTTCCATCCTCATGATTCTCTCCCTCCATTCTCCATGAACAATCCTGGAGAGTAGTTTCCTACAGTCCTTTCCAGGACGGGTTCATTTCTATCCCGGAGTGTGGTACTCGAAGGATCGAAGACTTTGAGTTTTACCCGGAGAATCTTCAACTTCCGTTCATTGGCTACGCCAGGCTGACGGAGGCTGCTATGAATAGGGAGGATAAGGTTCCTAGGGAGACAGTGCTGTACTCCAGGGACCAGGCTCAGAGGGAGTGGCTCCGGTGTCTGGATGAAATGGACTGTTCCAACACCTGAATCCAGGCATTCAAGAGTCCTTTCACCATCTTTACGATGGAGGAAGAGACTCCTCTTCCTTTCCTGACCAAGATCGCCAGCGTTACCATCCCAGCTGGCTTAAAAGGAGAGCCCTTGCCACAGTTGAGGGAGGCGGACCCCACATCACCCTTGCTTCCTTCACTTGGGGATTTGTGGGAAGACCTGCCGAACACCTTTTCGGTAGGCAAACTTAAGCCAGACTGTGCGATGGATCAGTTCGGCGAGAAGCTTCCGAGACTCCCCGATAGCCTCATTCAGTCCGAGTTTGAGGCTAGAACTAGGCTGGCCAGGTCTCTTAACACCATGGCAATGACTGAAGTAGCGGCCATATCATACGCTTCGGAGCCGCTATTCAAGCTGTTGACCAAATCACAGACTTGTACAGTCCAATCGGACTTGTACGAGTTTGTGGTTGCTAGGGTCAACTGCCGGAAGCATGCCCTTCAGGAAGCAACTATTCGGCATGAGCCGAATAAGTTGCTCTCCTCCAACATTTGGGGGGCAGACCTCTTCCCAGAAGCTATGGTTAAAGAGGTTCAAAACGAGGCCACGAGGCTCAATCAGAGCCTCAAAGACCGTTGGGGCCTCTCCGCTAAAAGACGTCAAGACCCTTCGTCGAAGACCAAACGGTTTCAGCCTTACCAAAAGAAGCCTCAGCACTTCAGTCAGGCTGTGTCTGCGGTGCCGGTCGTTCAGCCAGGGAAGCCTTCCACGTTGAAAGCTCAGGCTCAGCCCATCTACCTGATTTCCCCACAAGCTCAACCTTCCACGTCCTATGCTGTCTCCCCTGGATTTAACCAGGTGTTCGAAGGCCACGCCTTTCAACACTTCGACCGGTTCGCCAGGGGAAGTAGAGCTAGAGGAGCCTTTCGTCAGAGAGGATCAGGAAGGTTGCTTAACAAGGGAAAGCACTTCCGTGGAGGCCGCGGAGGTCACTCGGCTCAGCAGCAGTGAGATCTCCAAGGTAGGAGGGAGACTGTTTCTCTTCCGGCATCGGTGGGGATTCAGCAAATGGGCACAAAGTATTGTGTCGAAAGGCCTGGGTTGGAGTTGGATCGGAGGCCCCCCTCCACCCAGACCGTTCCTTCAACTTCCATCGAAGGAATTGACAGAGTATGCGGAGGAACGTCCTTCAGAAAGGGAGCAATAGCGAGAGTCAAGCGATTAAAGTTTCAAGGTCGCTTATTCAGCGTGCCAAAGAAAGGCTCATTAAAAAGAAGGGTAATCTTAGATTTGTCCCAGTTAAACTTAGCCATTCGCTGCGACAAGTTCAAAATGCTGACTATCTCGCAGGTGCGGACCTTACTTCCCCATGGGGCCGTCACCACCTCTATCGATCTTACAGACGCATACTATCATATCCCTATTGCAAGACACTTTCGCCTTTACCTAGGCTTCAAGCTGGGAGACCAAGCATTCTCCTTCAAGGTAGTTCCCTTCGGTCTGAACGTAGCCCCCAGGGTATTCACGAAGTTGGCGGAAGTAGTGGTTCAACAACTAAGGTCTCAAGGGATAATGGTAGTAGCGTATCTCGACGACTGGTTGATTTGGGCACCAACAGTTGAGGAATGCCACAAAGCCACAAAGAAAGTCATTCAGTTCCTGGAATATCTGGGGTTCCAGATAAACAGGACAAAGTCAAGACTCACTCCGGAGTCCCGTTTTCAATGGCTGGGCATTCAATGGAATCTATCCTCTCACACTGTCAATTCCGGTAGCCAAAAGGAAGGAAATAGCGAAGTCAGTGAAGCAATTTCTAAGGTACAAATATCCTTCAAGGAGAAACCAAGAAAGAATCCTAGGTTCCCTTCAGTTTGCCTCAGTGACAAACATCTTGATGAAAGCCAAACTAAAAGACTTAACCAGGATCTGGCGCTCAAGAGCAAATGTCAGATCCAGAGACAAGTTGTCAGCAATACCGCAAATTCTCCGAAATCGTCTGCGTCCTTGGTCAAAGATGAAGAATCTGTCCATGTCAGTGCCTCTTCAATTCCCTCCTCCGGGAATCACTATCCACACAGACGCTTCATTAAGCGGCTGGGGAGGATATTCTCAGTTCAAGAAAGTTCAAGGAACGTGGTCACCCCAATTCCTCCAGCTCCACATAAATGTATTGGAAGCAATGGCAGTGTTCCTGACTCTGAAGAGGCTCCTTCCACCAAAGAACTCTCATGTGAAGTTAGTTCTGGACAGCGCAGTAGTAGTTCACTGCATAAACAGGGGAGGCTCCAAGTCAAGACACCTGAATCATGTCATGGTAGCCATCTTTTCCCTGGCGGACAAGTTCAGTTGGCACCTCTCCTCCACCCATCTGGCCGGAGTGAGGAATGTTATAGTTCGTTCCAATGGATACTCCGGAGGGTACAAGGTCTACAAGTAGATCTGTTTGCCTCTCAAGCGAACCACAAACTTCCTTGTTATGTGGCTCCCAACCTGGACCCTCTGGCCTATGCCACAGACGCTCTGTCCATAGACTGGAACAACTGGGAAAAGATTTACATCTTTCCTCCGGTGAATCTTTCCTGAAAGTTCTGAGCAAACTCAGGACTTTCAAGGGTCAGGTAGCTCTAGTAGCTCCGGACTGGCCGAAGAGCATTGGTACCCCTGCCTGCTGGAATTGGGTCTTCGTCCCCTTCGGATTCCCAATCCCAGACTCTCCCAGTCGGTACAAATAAAGACTGTGTTCGCTTCCTCAGGAATTCTCAAAGCCCTAACTTTATGGACTTCATGAAGTTTGCGGCCAAGAGGGATGCCAATATAGATCCACAAAATATCCTCTTCTTAGAATCAGATAAAAGGGATTCAACTTTGAGGCAGTATGACGCTGCAGTTAAAAAGTTGGCATCTTTCCTGAGAGAATCGGACATTAAAATCATGACAGTCAACTCAGCTATATCCTTTTTCAGATCCTTATTTGAAAAAGGGTTCGCAGCTAGCACTATTATGACAAACAAGTCAGCCTTGAAGAAGATCTTTCAGTTGGTTTTTTAATATAGACTTAACAGACTCCTACTTTTCGTCTATTCCCAAGGCTTGTGCTAGACTTAGACCTTCCGTAAGGCCTACTTCAGTGTCATGGTTTCTAATGATGTTCTAAAACTGGCTTCAGATACAGATAATACGACATGTTCATTCATAATGCTCTTAAGAAAAACATTATTTTTATTAAGCTTGGCTTCAGGAGCTAGAATTTCAGAACTGTCGGCGCTATCCAGAGATTCGGGTCATGTAAAATTTCTCCCTTCAGGAGAAGTTCTGCTTTCTCTAGATCGCAGCTTTTTAGCAAAAAATGAGGATCCTTTGTTGAGGTGGGAACCATGGAAAGTCATTCCCCTTCCCCAAGACCTTTCTCTTTGTCCAGTGATGACCTTACGAGCCTTTCTGTCTAGGACATCCTCCTCCTCTTCGGGTCCCCTCTTTAGGAGAGAAAAAGGCGGTACCTTAACAATTAAAGGTATAAGGCAACAGATCCTATACTTTATTAAACAAGCTAACCCTGAATCTTTCCCTAAGGCACACGATGTCAGGGCAGTGGCCACCTCAATTAATTATTTTCAACATATGAACTTTGATGATTTGAAAAAATATACTGGATGGAAATCGCCAACAGTATTTAAGCGCCACTACTTGAAGTCTTTGGAATCTCTGAAATTTTCAGCAGTTGCAGCGGGTAACATAGTTTCCCCTGACTCTGCCCAGTAGTACAATTGAAGATCCAGATCTCCTTTCTACCTACCTTACCTAACAGTTTGTCTAGCCTACCATATTGCTCTACACTTCGTCTCGAGTCTTAGCTGCTCTCATGATTGCTTAGTGGTGTGTCCCTTATTTTTATGCTAGGGTCACCCACAAATGTTTGTATATATTATCATTAAGAGTGTGGTCCCCTTATTTTTATGCTAGGGTTCCACACTCCCATTATCAATGGTTTATTGCCTTCTGGATTTGTATTTATGAACTCATTGAGTGTGTTGTTTATGTTATTTTTTCCACACATATGTTAATTTACATATTCATACTTGTAACTTGTGTAAATACTTTTGTAAATATTTATGGCTGTAAGTTACATTTATTTTGTTATTCCTTACTCAGAAATTGTCCGAAGATTTTGTATGAATATTCCAATTTTGTTTCAATTATAGTATTTTAGTTAAGTTTTTAGTTTTATTGAGACCCTCTATTCTTTTCAATCTTGTGCTAATTCTCAGGTATTATTTCGCGCAGCGACACGAACTGAGCCCAGAAAAAGGATTTTGACGTAGGAAAAATCTATTTCTGGGCGATTGGTTCGTGTCGCCCAGCAAAATCCCACCTCTTCCCAACCCTTCGCCCAAGATTGATTGCTAACTTCAGGATGGCCACCAGAGGCGCCGCAGTCAGCTTGGCGTGGGTTGCAGTAGTAGTAGTTGCCGCCCCGTTCTGTGGGTCGGCTCTCTCCTTGAGGGAGTTTGTTGTGGGAAATTTCTAAATGGCAAGAAGTTCGTGGTAGTGGTCTCACTCGCCCTAGTGACCATACCGACACCCTTCTTTTATTTTGGGTGAGCGAGTCAGTTATACTGACCTCTTCTTTATTTTGTTTATTCTCTGGTATTTGTAAGATCATTTACCTAAGAAATAATGAACTAAAGGATTATTTCGCGCAGCGACACGAACCAATCGCCCAGAAATAGATTTTTCCTTTAACAGAGCACCACAAACGATTCGACTGACCTCTAATCTTCTCTGTTCTGTGGAGGTAATATCTTAACGCCCCCACGGGACATAAGAGTTGTTCTTCTTCTTCCTGGCCTATCAAGTCTGTCAGGTTTTTGAGAACAAAGTTACGTGGCCACGGATTAGAAGGGTTTTCGTTTTTCGCGAGAAAATTGAGTTCCACAGAGCAAACTGCGTCGCCTTGAGAAAATCCCACTTTTTTGTCCATCGCTGTAGCTCGCTAACTCGTCTAGCTGATGCTAATGCAACTAAAAATAATGTCTTCTTGGTGAGATTCCTCACAGATGAAGAAAGTAACGGTTCAAAGGGAAGACCCGAAAGCCGTCTAAGAACTATATCGAGATTCCATGCTATCGAGCCCTTTGACGATTTGGAAGTCTCGAACGATTTAATTAGATCGGAAAGATCACTATTCGTGGATAGGTCTAGTCCTCTGTGTTTAAAGACTGAAGCCAGCATCGCTCTGTATCCCTTAATAGTCGAAGGCGCTAAACGTTAACGTCCCTTAAGAAAAGAAGGAAATCAACTATTTCATTCACAGATGTTTCAGAAGAAGAGACTTTAGTCTGTCTACACCATCTTCGAAACACTCCCCATTTAGACTGATATAGTCTGTTAGAAGAATCTCTTCTGCAGTTCGCGATAGCTTCTGCAGCTCGTTTCAAAAAACCTTTCGCTCGGACGAGACTCCTGACAGTCTGTATCCTGTCAGTGCCAGAGCGGATAATCCTAGGTGGAATCTTTCGAAGTGCGGTTGTCTGTGTACACATTTCTTTAACAGAAGAAGTCTGGGGAAGTCTACGAGCAAGTCGAGGAGATCTGGGAACCATTCTTTCCTTGGCCAGAATGGAGCGACTAGTGTCAGAGAAACATTTTTGTGGAATGACACTTTGTTCAGCACCTGTCTTATTAGGCCGAACGGGGGAAAAGCATACGCTTCCAGGCCCGACCAGTCTAGTAACATTGCATCGACTTACCATGCAAGAGGGTCCTGGACTGGAGAGCAAAACAGCGGAAGGTGGTTGTTCCTCGAGGTTGCAAAGAGATCTATCATTGGCTTTCCCCAAAGTTTCCATAGGTCTAGGCAGACCTTCGCATCGAGAGTCCATTTTAACAGTAGTACTTGATGACGGCGACTTAGTCCGTCCGCCAACACGTTCATTTTCCCTTGAACAAATCGAGGGATCAGTGTAACCTGAAATTTTTCTGCCCACAAAAGCAGATCTTTTGCAAGGTTGTAGAGGGTGAAGGAGCGCGTTCCCCCTTGTTTCCTGATGTAGGAAAGTGCTGTGGAGTTGTCTCCGTGAACTGCTACCACCTGTCCCGTCACGAGATGAGAGAATGCCTGAAGTCCCAGGAACACTGCTAATAGCTCCCTCACGTTGATATGAAGAGAGCGCTGCATTTCCGACCATTCCCCTGACGTTTCGTTCTTCCCCAACAGGGGTCCCCAACCTGCGTCGGAGGCGTCTGAAAAGAACTGAAGGGTTGGGTGGAGCAGACGAAGTGAAAGACCCTCTACCAGTCTTGGTTTTGAAAGCCACCACGCTAAGTCCTTGATTTTGTCTGAAATCGAGAATACTGTCGAGCCCGGTTGAGTCTTTCTGCACCATGAAGCCTTCAGGAAGAATTGCAGGGGTCTCATGTGCAGCCTTCCGAGTTTGACAAACTGTTCCACCGAAGCTAGTGTTCCTAACAGACTGGTCCAATGGTTGGCGGAACAGGACTTGCGGTCCAGGAAGTCCTGTACTACTTCCAGACACGACTGGACTCTCTTTGGTGAAAGAAAAGCCCGAAAAACTCGAGAGTTCTGAGTCGGAATTAGCCGAGTTAGTGAAAGAGTCCTCATGAGATCCTTCATGCACTGACTTTCCTAAGAGGAGCGGAGAAGCCAGTCGTCTAGGTAGAGTGACACTGATGCCCAGAGGAGTCAACGCTCGCGTAAATACTTGCGGTGCTGTCGAGAGGCCGAAGCAAAGAGCTCAAAACTCGTAGGTCTTGCTCATGAACACAAACCGAAGGTATTTCCTGGAGTCCTGGTTAATTAGAATGTGGAAGTATGCGTCCTGCATATCCAGGGATACCATCCAGTCCCCTTGACGAAGGGATTCCAACACTGAACGAGTCTTTTCCATATTGAATTTGGTCTTCTGGACGAACAAATTCAGTGCGCTTACATCCAGTACGGGCCTCCAGCCCCCCGATGACTTGGGGACTACGAACAGACGGTTGTAAAACCCCGGGGATGGTTTGTCGCTTATCTCCTCTATGACAGCCTTCTGCACGAGAGTCTCTATTTCTCGGGTTAATGGTACAAACTGCTCCGAGCTTGGAGAGTAGGCGGGTAATGTGATGGGAACATTGGATAGAGGCGGAGAGTCTTTGAAAGGAATGGAGTAACCGAACCGGAGAACTTGGGTCACCCAGGGCTCTGCCCCTCTGCAACTCCATTCCTCCCAAAAGAGGCTCAATCTGCCCCCTACCGGAGCATGAAGGATTGAAGAATCACTTGATGATTTCGTGTCGGGTTTGATCAAGGACTTGGTTGGGTGTCGTAAATTTGATCAAGGCCTGACGAACGGTCTAGACCTACCCCCTCGAAAGTGTTTCTTCTGTAAGGGTGATTTTTAGGTGGTAGTCGTCACAGTTGAGGGTTTAACCCGCTTAAAAGACCGAGCAAGCAAGTCATTAGTAGACTTCTTTTCCAGTACGGAAAGAATCTTGGCCACTATTTCTTCGGGAAACAGATGATCCTTGTCGAGAGGAGAAAACAAAAGGGCGGACTTCTGAGGTGAAGCGACTCCTCTCGAAACAAAAGAACACCAGAGTTGTCTTTTCTTGAGAGTCCCGAATGCAAAGAGAGAGGCCAGCTCATCGCAACCATCCCGAACTGATTTGTCGGCATGACAAAACCCCAAGCCAGTCCGATGCCAGGTCCTCCTGGAGAGTAGGGCAATCCTCTATTTTCGTAGCAAGGGCTCCGATCGTCCAGTCCAAATAACTCATAATTTCTAAAATCTTGAAAATATTCTTTACCAAATGGTCCAACTCGGGCGATGTAAAGAATATATTTTAGCTGCTGCAAATGCGGACCTCCCATAAAGGGGGCTTCTCCGGTTACGTAGAACCTATACCTCTTCTTAACAAGCTTCGACGGAGGATAGGCGAAAGTTGCTTTCCCGAGTTCACTCTTGACCTTCAACCAATCTTCTATATCACGAAGCGAATGTTTAGCAGCCTTGGAAAGTACGAGCTTCGGGAGAAGAGGATCGAAATTCTTCCTTCTCATCAGGAACATGGAAGCAGGCAACCTGGGAGCGGCTGCTACGAAGTAATCCGGGAACATTTTGAGAAGGTAGCGTAAAAGTTTCGAAAAGCACGAGAGAGGGATAGAGTCCGCTTCTAAGTCCTCCTCATCATCCGAAGAGATAGGCGACAGAGACGGTTCTTGATTCGACTCATTGTTCTTCGTACATTGTTTGTTTTCTTTTATCCAGTTCATCAGCTCTTGCAACTGTTGACGTAAAGGAACTAGATTCTCGTCTTCTTGAGTTGAAGTCGAAGCAACTGGGGTTGTGGATTTCGACACGATCGCCACTGGAGGTCTCGCGCCAGTCGAATAATCTGTCGCATGCGAAGTCGAAGGTAAAGTTTCGACAGCTTGATGAGTCAAAGATCTCGATGAACTCAGAATCGGTCGCTCCACAACCGAGTTGAAGGCGGCTGTCGCTGTCGTCAGAATACGAGGCGAAGTCCATGTAGCTACGCTACACGATGGGCGAGAGATATCTACTTCTCTGTTCCTCTTCACAGGGGGTGGAGAGAACACCTCTTCAGTTGAGCGTCTCTTCAACGGACGTGAGACTGAAGAATCACGCCACTTACGACGTCTAACCGGCGACGAATCACTCGACTCTTGTCGATAACTGGTTACCGAACGACACACCTTTCCAATGGTGTTTAGTAGAATCCTGCTGTCGCACCAAAGGATTGACAGAGGATGCGACTGTCTGTGGGCAAACCTCGACAGTCTCCCTTGGACCTCCGGTATGTCTTCTCCCCGAGGCGGGGGAGCGGGACAGGGACCTTAGTCTAGGAGAACTATCGGGACAAACAGCCACCCCCTAAGATTGCACTGCACTGACACTTTTCACTTCACTAGAAGTCTTTTCTATGAAAGACTTAACAGATAAACCTAACTGCATAACCGTATTAGCTAATACATCAAATTTCTTTTCAAATTTAGACTCCTGGCTGGCAATGGTGTCAGGAGAAACTCCACGGGAAGTTGGCAAAGGAGTTACAGGAGCAGGAGTAGGAGGACTCAAGATCGGAGACATAATAAGAGGAGAAGGAGAAGGAATAGGAGCAGGTGCTTCAATAGAAGAAGCAGCAGCAGCTAAACTAGTCTTACTTTCAGCTCTGAGAGCCGCCTTCCTCTCCTATCCTTAATTATCTTCCCCGAGTGAGAAACAAAAACTTTCCACTGTTGTTCACTCCAATAATTGCATTCATCACAACTAGATTCTCTAGAGCACTCAACAACCCCTACACTTAATGCACTTAGTGTGCGAATCATAAATTAATTTAACTAACTTAGTTTTGCACCTTCCGGCGCAAAACCTAACTACTGAAGGACTAGAGTCCGACATGATGGTAAGACCACAAAATTGCAGAAAAGAAATTCAGCTTCAATCCTACAAACACGGAGTTGAATACTTCACCAATATTGGAGAGATACTAATACTTCCCGACAAATGAAGAAAAAAGTCTGCACCGACCACCGATGTTCACCAGAAGCTGGCAGAGAACGAATTGATGTTACCTGGACAGTTGTACCTGTAGCTCCCTTGAGTGGAGGGAGATGACGTCACCTACATCAGCGATGGCAGCGCCACCACGGAAGTTTTGAATCTATTGTCTGCCATTCGTAGGGAACCTACAGCTGTATAATTGTTCGGTAAGACACTGCAATAAAAGGATAGATAATTGTATTTCTTTAAAATACTATCACATGAATTTTGTAATGACAGTTATATTAATATTATCATTATTATTATTTGAAAATATTAATAAACATATATACACATGTACTACCAGTATAAAAATGATCTCATCTCAGTAGGAGAGAGAGAGAGAGAGAGACCTTACAGACCTTACATTTTGTTCGGGTTGCCCCAGGTCCCTCAGTGTGAGGCACCTCTAATGTCTACCAGAGAGTTGCTAGTACATCTTCCGGTATATTTTGCATCTTCCAATCTTGGATGGTCTGGGATGCAGTTTAGATATTTGTCGAGCTTATTCTTAAACACATCTACGCTCACTCCTGATATATTCCTCAGATGAGCTGGCAACGCATTGAATAGACGCTGCATTATCGATGCTGGTGCGTAGTGGATTAATGTCCTGTGTGCTTTCCTTATTTTTCCTGGTATAGTTTTGGGCACTATTAATCTACCTCTGCTAGCTCTTTCTGATATTTTTAGTTCCATGATGTTTTCTGCTATTCCTTCTATCTGTTTCCATGCCTGAATTATCATGTAACGTTCTCTTCTCCTTTCTAGACTTTATAATTTTAAGGATTGTAGTCTTTCCCAGTAGTCAAGGTCCTTAACTTCTATTCTAGCTGTAAAGGACCTTTGTACACTCTCTATTGTGCAATATCCTTTTGATAGTGTGGGTACCATATCATATTGCAATATTCAAGTGGACTACGAACATATGTTTTATAAAGCATAATCATGTGTTCAGCTTTTCTTGTTTTGAAATGCCGTAACAACATTCCCATTTTTGCTTTACATTTTGCCAATAGAATTGCTATTTGATCGTTGCATAACATGTTCCTATTCATCATCACACTAAGGTCTTTAACTGCTTCCTTATTTGTGATTGTCTCATTATTAGGTTCTCTATATGCATATAGCTTTCCTTCTCTGTCTCCATAATTTATTGATTCAAATTTATCAAAGTTAAATACCATCCTATTTACCTCTGCCCAATAATATACTTTGTTAAGGTCTCTTTGTAGCACATTCCTATCTTCATCACAAGTAATTTCTCTATACTTATTCTTGTGTCATCGGTGAAACTGCTCACTACCGAATCCTTAACATTACTGTCTATGTCTTCAATCATAATAACAAACAGTATTGCAGCTAAGACCGTACCTTGTGGCACACCGGATATTACCTTGGCTTCATCCAATTTCTCATCGTTTGCAATACCTATCTGTTTCCTGTTGTGTAAAAATTCTTTTAACCATCTTCCTACTTTATCCAACGATATTGTTTTGTTTTCTAATTTTCTTCGCTAATATATTATGGTCTACCTTGTCAAAAGCTTTTGCAAAGTCTAGATAAACCATATTCTGTTTTCATTCCGCTTTTCATATTTTTGAATATGTTCTCACGGTGGACTAACAGTTGGGTTTGTGTACTTTTTCCGGGTACGAAACCATGTTGTCCTTATTAAAACAATTATTTTATTTTGTATTAAATGTTTCATAATATTTTTCTTCATTACCCCTTCATACACTTTCATAATATGTGATGTTAGACTCACAGGCCTATAATTACTTGCCTCTAGTCTTGATCCACTTTTGAAAGTAGGGGTAATTATATGCTAAGTTTGTGCTCATCATAAATCTTGCCTGTATCTACACTTTGTCTTAATAATATTGCAAGTGGCTTTTCGATAGAATGAACTACTTTCTTTAACAAAATAGCAGGAACTCCATCAGGCCCTGCTGCAGCTCCATTTTTAATTTCATTAATAGCCTGCACAATATCAGCTTCATTAATATCTATGTCAGCTAAATATTCACAATTTTTGTCCCTTACTTCTATATCATTATCTTCATTATCCACAACCGACTGGGGCAGTGACCACGTGCACCCGAAGGGCCACGGGGCGATAAGGCAACAAAACAGTATATGAGACTTAATGCAATAAAAGCGCCTAGAGACTGGTCGCCCTAAAAGCTAACCCAATAACACATAAAAAAGCTTTTACATCGTAACATAAATATAAAGAGGGAAAACACGAGTGAAAGAGACAGAGATGTCCAGGAGGAGTAGGCTGGTTCCGAAGAAGACAGCTCAAAAGCTAGCCTTAGCCGATACGTAGAGAGCAATAGCCAGGATGCTGGACCAGGAAAATATAATTAATCACTCAGGCGCCTACACACCTAGACAAAGAGACATGCATGCATGAACTAGATCTTAGGTATAGGCAATGAATCCCTACATACAATGTAAAGTATAATATTAAGAAGGCTAGAGTAGCACGTGATAAAAAGCCTTAAAAGGTAAAAACAATGAAAGATTTCTCGGTATAGAGGACTGGGAAATCTAACGAGACACGAGGCGAGCCGCTGGCCGCCATACGCCAGACCAGGTGGCCTTATTTTCTTAGACCGCTAAAAAAATGGTCAAAATAAGGGGCCTTGACTGAAAAACAAAAAATGCAAAAAAAAAAACAAACAAATAAAACACTAGAAGAAAACTAAATCCAGACCTTTCGGGTTACTTAACTTAGCTGCTGCAATAGCTGCACGTTCCATGACGAAGATAAATCCAAGGAAAAGCACAAAAAACACAGAGCAAAAGATGGCACGTGTTACTCCTAGTTGGCTAACGAAAAGGATGACCACCAGAGGCGCGGTAGTCGGCGTGGTTCGGGGCGTAGTAGTAGTAGTTGCCGTCTCTGCCTATGGATCGGCTCTCTCAGGAGGGGGATTTTGGTGATGGAGAATTCTAAATGGCAAGAGGTTCGTGGTAGTGGTCTCACTCGCCCCAGATACCATAACGACACCTTCTTTTTATTTAGGGTGTGAGAGTCAGTTATACTGACATCTTCCTGAATTTATTTTTTCTCTGGTATGTGTTAGCTTCATTTACCTTAGAAATAATGAACTAAAGGATTATTTCACTGGGCGACACAAACCCTCGCCCAGAAATAGATTTTTCCTTTATCAAAATCCCTTTTCTGGGCTCAGCTCGTGTCGCTGCGCGAAATATCCTTTAATCTATTATTTCTAGGGTAAATGTACTAACACATACCAGAGAATAAATAAAATAAAGAAAAAGGTCAGTTATAACTGACTCTGCTCACCTCCTCCAAGGAGGGTGTCGGTATGACACTAGGCGAGTGAGACCACTACCACGAGCCAAATACCAATAGAAATCTCCCACAACAAAAACCCTCCATGAGGAGAGCCGACCCACAGAGTGAGCAGCTCGTACTACTACTACTCCATCCCATGCTGCCGACTGCTGCGCCTCTGGTGGACATCCTTTTCAGTTAGCGCACACGAGTCACACGTGTTATTTTTCTCTCTGTGTTTTTTGTGCCCTTTCGTTGGATTTATCTATAATGGAGCGTGCAGCTATCGCAGCAGCTAAGTTAAGTACTCAGTATTTATGGTTAGTTGGTTTTTTCCGACCCTGGGACAGTATTTGCCGTTTTTTAGGTATAAATACGTTCTCGGGGTCGGAAGCATGGCAGCATGGTTCTGCCGCGTGATGGGTTCGTTCTTGGTCTCCATACCTAGAACATCCTTATTTATGTACGCTCTATTTGATTATCCGCTTTGTTTAGATTAAGGTCTACTCAGGTTGTCATGCATGCATGTATTTCACCTTATGTAGGCTTTTTCTATCCAGACCCTAGTCCAGGTTCTTAGTATCGGCCTCTGACTAGCTTTGAGTGGTAGACTTGCCTTCGGGTTAGTCGTACACTCCTGGATTTTTTCTCCTGCTATATTACTTTCTCTCTTTCATTTTATTTTATTTATTATATGTATTTTGTCATCGTTAGGTTTAGTTAGGCGTCTGGCTTAGCCTAGGTCCTGGCTCATAGAGCCTATACTACCGCTGATCAGTTCAGTTGCTTCCCTATAGCATCTCTCGATCAGTTGGTTTTAGCCCTGTGGGCCTGTATGCTACCGCTTTTCAGTTCAGGTTGCTTCCCGATAGCTTCTCTCTGATCAGTTGGTTGGCCTAGGTTTGGTTATCGTATCTCAGTTTACCGCTCGTGGTCACTTCGTGATCACGGGACAGCCAGACGCCTGCCCAGTCACCCTTCCCCCCCCTCCCGCTCTTCCATAGAGTCGGGCGGGGGTGGGTCGGTCTGCCCATGCTCGCTCCGCATACCCGAGCCTGCCTCCCTCTCTCCCCTCAGGCGGAGGGGCTAGGGAGTTCGGGACAGAACCCCAGACTGTCTCGACCTCTCCGGCTTCTCGGTCCGGCCCGGGTGGTACGTTGTGGGGGGCCCTGGCCTTCCCCCCCTCTGTTACTACCTTGTCGCTCCGGGCTAGCTCGAGCATGTATGTCCTCTCGCCCTTTCCCTCCTTACTAGAGCTCCTCCCTGATCGGAGTCCTGGTATCCAGCGGAAGGGGCTAGTCACCAGCAAGAGTGGACCGGAACATACAGTAGGTCACTACTAACCTTACCGTATTGCTGAGTTACTACACTCCGCTTCACACTGAACCTAGTCCGGTTCGCTTGTGTTTAGGTTTAAGTTATCTATAAAGTTTATCGTTAAGAAGTACCTTAAACCATCCCCCCATCCCTTTCATATCTTAACCGGATTCCTCTCCGGGATTATAAGCCTAATTCAGGCAATGCAGGGAGGGGTTATGCCCAAATTTTTTCCGAGCTCCGGCATGTAACGGAGTTCTTTTGTCCTTTAGTCTGTAAGTGATGCCTTTTAAGATACTCATGTGTCTTCCCACTTACGGCCACCACTGTGAGCATCCGGGATGTTCCGCTACACTTCAGGACCCCTGTGGACACGAAGTTTGCCGGTCCCATGCTCCATGCGCGACTCCGCACGGGGACATCCAGGTCTGGTACCATGAGACGTGTACCATATGTTACGATCCTGGTGAGCAGCTTTTGGAAGGGTAAGTATTCCATCCAGTAGCTGCTCCGCTCTTTTTTTTAGTGCTTAAGTTTTTCATCATTTACTTTAACTTAAGGCATCTAGTTTAAGTTATACTCTAAGTTTTTAGTTTTTAAGTGATTCTTAAATCTAAAATACGCCCTCTCTTACAGGCTCCGGCAGTAAGGGATACGCACTGGCTACCCTGCGGGCCTGGGTCGGAGGTTTTGGCAAGAACGCCGCCAAGGGTCAGCCCTACATCCTCGAGAAGCGGTTAGCACTATTAATCTTCCCCGGAGGCAAGGCGACAGGTTACGTCGACCCAGTAGAGGCGGACCCGGACGACTATCCGCCTTCATCCAACAACTAGCTGCGGCCTCCTTAACTGAACAAGACACCAGGATATCTTCACGGATGTCGCACCCCTGATATTAATGTTGAACCGATGGTAGGTATAGACTACCTGTTGGTCGAGGTAAGTAAGGTGGGCACCAAGGTCGCCCTTGGGTGTGACTGTTTCTTCTACCCCTGCAACCTCTCCATCCTTCCAAGGCTTTACGGGTGATGAATTATATACTCCTCCTGAGGCTTCGGTTAGACCTAAGGTCAAGGCTAAAGTGATGACCTTGACTAAGACCGTCATCGTCGTCTAAGAAGACGTCCTCATCTTTTCTTCCTCACGTAAGTCTCCGGCTCGCAATCCCGGCCCGAGACAGGTCTAAAGCTTCTAGCTCCGGCTCTAAGTCCTCAAAAAGTAAATCCAAGGAGAGATCTCGCACTCCGGCCAGAATCACCAGTTCCGCTACCATTGGTTCCAATTCAGAGCCTCCCTCCCCACCTCCGCAGCAGCTCCGGCTTTGGACTCCAATGCTGGCCTGTTGCAACAGGTGGGCGACCTAGTTGGGTCCCTAAAGAGTAGTATGGAACAAATGATCTCTCGCCTGTCGGATAGGATCACTTCCCAAGATACTATTATAGCCGGCTAAGAGAAGCTCCTCTAGCCTCTCCCTCACTTTCCAACACAAGTGGACTCAGCTTCCTCCGTATGACTCACTTCCTGCTTTCTCTATGAACAACCCATGGAGAGTAGCGTCAACGCCCCCTTCCAGGACGGTCTCATCTCCATACCGGAGTTTGGAACTCGAAGAATAGAGGACTTCGAGTTCTACCCGGAAGGCCTACAGCCCTCCTTTCATAGGCTACGCAAGGCTCACGCCTTCGGCTATGGTTCGGGACGATAGGGTACCAAAGGAGACAGTCCTCTATCACGAGACCAGGCTCAGAGAGAATGGCTCAGATGTTTAGAGGACAGGATTGTTCTAACACCAAGATACAACCATTTAAAAGTCCCTTTACCATTTTCACAATGGATGAGAGTACCCCGCTCCCGTTCCTAACCAAGATAGCAAGGTCGACCATCTCAGCGGCCCAGAAGGGGGAAACCATGCCTCAGTTGAAAGAAGCAGATCCCACATCTCCGTTACTCCCTTCAATTGGAGAATTGTGGGAAGACTTGCCGAATACATTCTCAGCTGGCAAACTCAAACCGGACTGTGCTATGGAGCAGTTTGGTGAAAAGCTACCCAGGGCTCCCAGATAGTCTTATTCAGGCTGAATTTGACGCAAAATCACGACTAGCCAGATCAATCAACTCTATGGCTATGTCTGAGGTAGCAACCATGGCCTATGGATCAGAACCAATTTTTAAGCTTATGACCAAAGCCCTGACTCAAACGGTGCAGTCAGATATGTTCGAGTTTGCCACTGCTAGAACGAATTGTAGGAAGCATGTCCTGCTAGAGGCAACCATTCGACATGAGCCGAATAGGTTACTCTCCTCAACATCTGGGGCGCAGATCTCTTCCCAGAGGCTATGGTTAAGGAAGTCCAGGCAGAGGCTACGAGGTTGAACCAGAGCCTTAAGGACCGTTGGGGCCTTACGGCGTAGGAGGTAGGCCAAGACCTGACAACCTAAAGGTAATGGGGACAGAGGAAACCTAGGCGTTTCCAACCTACCAGAAGAAGCAACCACGCTTTCCTCAACAAGTTCCAGCAGTGCCGTTAGTGCAGACAGCCCAACCTTCCACTTCTAAGGGTCAATCACAGCCAATTTATGTGATATCCCCTCAGCCTCAACCCTCTACCTCATACGCCATCTCTCCAGCTTGTAACAATCAAGCCTTCGATAGTCAAGCTTCTCAGAAGTATGACCGCTCGGTAAGGGAGCAGAGTAAGCTTGGTCCTTTCTGGGGAGAGGATCGGGAGGCCCTTTAATAGGGGAAAGCACTTCAGAGGAGGCCGAGGCGGTTACCAGAACCAATGAAGACTTCAGGTAGGAGGGAGGCTGTTTCACTTCGCCACCGGTGGAACTTCAGCCAGTGGGCTCAGAGCATAGTGTCAAAAGGCTGGGTTGGGAGCTGGTTGACGAACCCACCTCCAGCCAGACCTTTCCGTCCAAAACTTCCTTCCAAAGAATGACAGAGTCGCAAATGGGACCTCCTTCAGAAAGGAGCTATAGCGAGAGTCAAGAGATTAAATTTCAAGGTCGCTTTGTTCGCGTGCCAAAGAAAGGCTCACAAAAAGAAGGTAATCTTAGACTTGGTCCCGCTTAAACTTAGCCATCCGCTGCGACAAGTTCAAGATGCTCACGATCTCACAGGTGCGGACCCTTACTTCCCCGTGGGGCCGTCACCACCTCTATCGATCTTACAGACGCCTACTATCATATCCCTAGTTGCCAAGGGACACTTTCCGTCCGTATTCTGGGATTCAAGATAGGAGACCAGACATTCTCCTTCAAGGTAGTTCCATTCGGACTCAACGTGGCACCCAGGGTGTTCACGAAGCTAGCGGAAGTGGTAGTGCAACAACTCAGATCGCAAGGGATTATGGTAGTGGCGTATCTCGACGATTGGTTGATCTGGGCCCCATCAGTCGAGGAATGCAACAAGGCTACACTGAAAGTGATCCAGTTCCTAGAATATCTAGGATTCAATCTAAAACAAGTCCAAGTCAAGACTCACTCCAGAGTCAAACTTTCAGTGGCTAGGCATTCAATGGAATCTATCCTCCCACACTCTGTCGATTCCATCTACCAAAAGGAAAGAAATAGCGAAGTCAGTCAAGCAATTTCTAAGTCACAAACTAGCATCAAGGAGAGCTCAGGAAAGGATCCTCGGCTCTCTCCTCAGTTTGCATCAGTAACGAACGTCTTAATGAAAGCCAAACTGAAAGACCTAACCAGGATCTGGCGCTCGCGAGCAAATGTCAGGTCCAGGGACAAGCTATCCTCAGTGCCTCTGATTCTAAAGAATCGGCTTCGGCCGTGGGCAAAAGTCAAGAATCTATCAGTGTCAGTACCCCTTCAGTTCCCTCCACCAGGGATCACCATCCACACAGACGCGTCCTTAAGCGGCTGGAGGGTATTCCCAGGTCAAAAAGGTTCAAGGGATTTGGTCACTCCAGTTCCGTCAGTTTCCATATAAACGTACTGGAGGCAATGGCAGTGTTCTTGACTCTAAAAAAGTTACACACCCACCAAAGTACTCCCACATAAAGCTAGTCCTGGACAGCGCAGTGGTAGTTACATTGTATAAACAGAGGAGGCTCCAAGTCACGTATCTAATCACGTCATGGTAGCCTCTTCTCCCTGGCAGACAAGTTCAGTTGGCATCTTTCCTCCACTCACATAGCTGGAGTGAGAAACGTCATAGCAGACGGCCCTATCCCGATCAGTACCCCTAGAGTCGGAATGGTCACTAGACAACAGTTCGTTCAATGGATCCTTCAAAGAGGTCCCCAGGGCTACAGGTGGATCTCTTCGCATCCCAAGCGAACCACAAACTACCGTGTTATGTAGCCCCCAACCTGGACCCTCTGGCTTACGCCACGGACGCCCTGGCTCTGGACTGGAACAACTGGGAGAAGATTTACGTCTTCCCTCCAGTGAATCTCCTTATGAAAGTATTGAACAAACTCAGGACATTCAAGGGTCAAGTGGCTCTAGTAGCCCCAGACTGGCCGAAGAGCAATTGGTATCCCCTAATTCTGGAACTGGGCCTTCGTCCTCTTCGGATCCCCTCCCCCAGTCCCAAGCTCTCCCAGTCAGTACAAACGAAGACTGTGTTCGCTTCCTCAGGGTTATTCTCAAAAACCCTAACTTTATGGATTTCATGAAGTTTGCGGCAAAAAGAGATGCGAATATTGACCCTCAGAATATTCTCTTCTTGGAATCCGATAAAAGGGATTCAACTTTGAGGCAGTATGATGCTGCTGTCAAAAAGTTAGCAACCTTCCTGAGAGAGTCAGATATCAGAATCATGACAGTTAATTCAGCTATATCCTTCTTCAGATCCTTATTTGAAAAAGGTTTAGCAGCTAGCACGATTACGACAAACAAGTCAGCCTTGAAAAAGATATTTCAATTTGGATTTAACATAGACTTGACGGATACCTACTTCTCGTCTATTCCTAAGGCATGTGCTAGACTTAGGCCTTCTGTGAGGCCTACGTCAGTTTCATGGTTCTTAAACGATGTTCTAAAACTGGCTTCCGAAACCGATAATGACACATGCTCGTTTATGATGCTCCTAAGAAAAACCCTATTTTTATTAAGCCTGGCTTCAGGAGCAAGAATTTCAGAACTGTCGGCTTTATCCAGAGATCCGGATCATATTCAATTCCTTCCCACAGGGGAAGTCCTACTTTCTCTCCGGAACGTAGCTTTTTGGCAAAGAATGAAAGATCCTTTGATGAGGTGGGAACCTTGGAAAGTACTACCTCTTCCACAAGAGTATCCTTTGTCCAGTTTCAACCTACGAGCCTTCTATCCAGGACCTCCTCATCCTCATCGGGGCCCCTCTTTAAGAGGGAAAAAAGGTGGAACTTTTATCCATTAAAGGCATCAGGCAACAAATCCTGTACTTTTTTATTAAACAAGCCAATCCTGACTCTTTCCCAAAAGCACATGAGTCAGAGCAGTAGCCACCTCAATTAATTATTTCCAACACATGAACTTCGATGAGTTGAAAAAGTATACCGGATGGAAATCGCCGACAGTGTTCAAACGTCATTACCTTAAGTCCTTGAAGCTCTGAAATTTTCAGCAGTAGCAGCGGGAAACATAGTTTCCCCTGACTCTAGTTAATTTGTAGTAGAAGATTCAGTCCTCCTTTCTACCTGCTTCACCCAACAGTTCGTCTATTCCTACCGTGTTCATTTACATTCACCTTGTGCCTTAGCTGCTTTTATGATGATGTAGTGGGTGCCCCTTATTTTTTTGCTAGGGACACTCACAGATGATTATGGATATTGATCTCATGGATGTTACCTACCCCCTTATTTTTATGCTAGGGGATACATCTCATTTATATGGTTACGGGTTTTGTTAACTAAGTCATATACATTCCTTATATATTATCATGTTGATTAATTTGTTCATTTGATTGTTTTAATTGCTATTATATTTTTGATACATGCCTTTACCACAGATACCATTTTGTTACATGTAAGCCAATTTACCTCTGTACATATGTAAATTACCTTATGTTAAGAAACATGTTTAGAATTAAGGGTAATTTAAGCATATTTTTATTTTGTATCACGTGTATTTGTATCTTTTAGCAATTATATTCTTTTTATATTTACTTTATTTTTTATTTGAGACCTATTCTGATTTGTTTTATTACTTTTGTTTACAATCTTGTGCTATTTCTCTGGTACGATTTCGCGCAGCGACACGAGCTGAGCCCAGAAAAGGGATTTTGACGTAAGGAAAAATCTATTTCTGGGCGATTGGCTCGTGTCGCCAGCGAAATCCCACCCTACCCATCCCTTCGCCCAAGATTGTCTGCTAACTTCAGGATGGCCACCAGAGGCGCAGCAGTCGGCAGCATGGGATGGAGTAGTAGTAGTACGAGCTGCTCACTCTGTGGGTCGGCTCTCCTCATGGGAGGGTTTTTGTTGTGGGAGATTTCTATTGGTATTTGGCTCGTGGTAGTGGTCTCACTCGCCTAGTGTTCATACCGACACCCTCTTGGAGGGTGAGCGAGTCAGTTATACTGACCTTTTTTTTTTCTTTATTTTATTTATTCTCTGGTATGTGTTAGTACATTTACCCATAGAAAATAATAGATTAAAGGATATTTCGCTGGCGACACGAGCCAATCGCCCAGAATAGATTTTTCCTTACGTCAAAATCCCTTTATTCATCTTTTTTGCGTATGAATATAATAGTTTAGGGTTTTGCTTGATATTTATTAAGGTTTTTTCTTCCAAGTCCCGTTTTTCATTTTCTTTTGATTGTATAATCTTTTGTTCTGCATTTTCCATCTTACTTTTTTAGTTCTATAACTTTCCATGCATTTTTTTTCTTTTGCAAGACCTTTTTTCCACTTTCTGATTTTCTGGAACAAGATCCTTCTGTCTCTTGGTATGCATGACTGATGTTTACTTTTCTTCTTCGGTATATATTTATCCACTACTTTCTCTAATATTTTATATAACATCTTCCTATTTACCCATATGTCATCACTTACGAAAATGTTATCCCAATCTTTGTTTAATTCTTCATTTATTTCTGACCATTTTATATTTTTACTGTAGAAGTTGTATTTTCCATATCCTTCCCACTTTTTCATTTCTTGCTTGTCTCTGTTTTCACTTGCTTTGGAATGGACTGTTAATTCTATAACATTATGGTCTGAAATACTCGCATTATAAACTATTATTTCTTTAAACATAATTCATCTTGTTCACAAATACTAGGTCTAAAGTATTTTCCTTTCTTGTTGGCAGGCGATTTATTTGTTGAATGTTGTATTCTAGTAGCATATCTAATAGCTTTTCGAATTGCCTCTTATCTTCTGCACTACTATTACTCTCTTTTTTTATATGTATAAGTACAACCACAATCTCCTATTCATTCTTTCCAGTCTACAAAAGGAAAGTTGAAGTTTCCAGATAGGAGAATAGTCCAGTCCTTGTGATTTCTACATATATCATCCAATTTTTCTATTATTAAGTCAAACTCTTTAGTATTAGGGGGTCTATATATTACTATGTTCATTAATTTTTCAGATTCAAATTCTACTGCTATTAGTTCACATTCTGAGTTACTATATTTCTCATATATTTTTCCTTGTTTTTTGTCTTTCCCATATATTGCGGTTCCCCTTTGATTCCTATTTTTTCTATCTGATCTATAAGTTTGGAACCCTTTTATTTGATCATCATTCCCAGTCTCTTGGGAATACCAGGTTTCACTTATATTCATTATATCTATTTTCTTTTCAATTTGGGTTAGTTCTTCTAAGTACTCTATTTTTCTTTTTGAGTTACTCGTAACTAAACCCTGCGCATTCATCACTATGATGGTTTGCGTGTTTTCTCCTTCATTTAAGATTGGTAATAATAAGGATTTTCCCATGTCTCTTTCCTGTTCTGGTATGTTGTTCTTTTTTTCATTTCCAGAAATTCTGACATCAAAAAATCCAACTTTTCCATAATATTTTATCTTCCTTCATCATAATTATTCATTTTGTGTCTGAATCTGCAATTTTCTCCGTATCTGCAATATCCTCTTGCATAATAAATACAGTTATTATCTCTTTAGTAGAATCTTGGAGCTGAGGCTTTGATATTTTTTGCTGACATCTCTGCATATATTGTTGATGGCTTGCTTTTTTCTTTTTACTTGATATTCTTCATTCCTCTCTTTATTTGTTTCTTTCTTATTTTGGATTTTATTACTTGATTGATTATTTATTTGATTGTGATTCATGGCTACAGGGTGTATATATTTACATTTTTTGTCGAACTTACATCCTTTTCCTTTTTTTAGGTTTTTGCATATTTTTGGATGCAGATCTCTGCAATCATCCTCATAGCCATCTAGGTATGCACATTTACCATATATTTCATAGTTGTGACATACCTTAGGATGAGAGAGAGAGAGAGTTACCACTATGACATATGTATCTTGTGGAGAGAGAGAGAGAGAGAGAGAGAGAGAGAGATCGAGAGAGAGAGAGAGAGAGAGAGAGAGAGAGAGAGAGAGAGAGAGAGAGAGATTGCATAAAAACCATTAAAATCGTTGACCATTATTTGGCATTGCTCCCCTCCCATCACATTACTTGACAGCTTCCCGAGTTCCGAGCTTCTATGGAGTTGAGAGAAGGTAGGGAAATGGGTACAAAGAAAGAGGAAGGAAAGAATTTTTGTTTGAAATTACAGTTATATTATTATTATTATGATTATTATTGTTATTACTATTATTATTATTATTATTATTTGAAAATATTAATAAACACATACATTTCCCATAAAAATTCTCTCACCTCAGAAAGAGAGGAGGTACCCTTACATAAGTGAAATGGAAAGGTTATTTCTATCTCATTAAAATACTACTACATACAAATTTTGTAATTACAGTTATATTATTATTATTAACTGAAAATTTCAATAAACATATTACATACTAGTACCATAAAAATCCTTTCATCTCAGAAAGACCTTACCTTACAGAACTTACATCTTGTTCGGGTTGCCCCAGGTCCCTCAGTGTGAGGCACCTCTAATGTCTACCAGAGAGTTGCTAGTACATCTTCCGGTATATTTTGCATCTTCCAATCTTGGATGGTCTGGGATGCAGTTTAGATATTTGTCGAGCTTATTCTTAAACACATCTACGCTCACTCCCGTTATATTCCTCAGATGAGCTGGCAACGCATTGAATAGACGCTGCATTATCGATGCTGGTGCGTAGTGGATTAATGTCCTGTGTGCTTTCCTCTTTCCTGGTATAGTTTTGGGCACTATTAATCTACCTCTGCTTGCTCTTTCTGATGTGTTTAGTTCCATGATGTTTTCTGCTATTCCTTCTATCTGTTTGATTATCATGTAGCGTTCTCTTCTCCTTTCTAGACTATATAATTTTAAGGATTGTAGTCTTTCCCAGTAGTCAAGGTCCTTAACTTCTATTCTAGCTGTAAAGGACCTTTGTACACTCTCTATTTGTGCAATACCTCCCTTTTGATAGTGGGTGGGTACCATATCACTATTGCAATATTCAAGTGGACTACGAACATATGTTTTATAAAGCATAATCATGTGTTCAGCTTTTTTCTTGTTTTGAAATGCCGTAACAACATTCCCATTTTTTGCTTACATTTTTGTCCAATAGAATTGCTATTTGATCGTTGCATAACATGTTCCTATTCATCATCACACCAAGGTCTTTAACTGCTTCCCTATTTGTGATTGTCTCATTATTAGGTCCCCTATATGCATATAGCTTTCCTTCTCTGTCTCCATAGTTTATTGATTCAAATTTATCAAAGTTAAATACCATCCTATTTACCTCTGCCCAATCATATACTTTGTTAAGGTCTCTTTGTAGCGCGTTCCTATCTTCATCACAAGTAATTTCTCTTCTTATTCTTGTGTCATCGGCGAAACTACTCACTACCGAGTCCTTAACATTACTGTCTGCAATCATAATAACAAACAGTAATGCAGCTAACACCGTACCTTGTGGCACACCGGAAATTACCTTAGCTTCATCCGATTTCTCATCGTTTGCAATAACTATCTGTTTCCTGTTGTGTAAAAATTCTTTTAACCATCTTCCTACTTTATCGACTATATTATGTTTTCTAATTTTCTTCGCTAATATATTATGGTCTACCTTGTCAAAAGCTTTTGCAAAGTCTAGATAAACCACATCTGTTTCATTTCCGCTTTTCATATTTTTTGTATATGTTCTCACGGTGGGACCTAACAGTTTGGGTTTGTGTACTTTTTCCGGGTTACGAAACCATGGTTTTGTCCTATTATTAAACAAACAAATTATTTTTCATTGAACTGGTTTGTTATAATATTTTTTCTTGCATTACCCTTTCATACACTTTCATAATATTTGATGTTAGACTCACAGGCCTATAATTACTTGCCTCTAGTCTTGATCCTTTTGAATGTAGGGGTAATATATGCTAATTTGTGCTCATCATAAATCTTGCCTGTATCTACACTTTGTCTTAATAATATTGCAAGTGGCTTTGCAATAGAATGAACTACTTTCATTAACAAAATAGCAGGAACTCCATCAGGCCCTGCTGCAGCTCCATTTTTAATTTCATTATATCCTGCACAATATCATCAGCTCATTAATATCTATGTCAGCTAAATATTCACAAGTTTTCGTCCCTTACTTCTATATCATTATCTTCATTATCTATTCTAGGGGTGAATTCTCTCTTATATCGTTCTGCCAATATGTTGCAAATTTCCTTTTTTTCATTCGTTAATCTCCCTTCGATTCTTAGAGGGCCTATTTCTATTCTTCTTTTATTCATCTTTTTCGCGTATGAGTATAATAGTTTGGGGTTTTGCTTGATATTTATTAGGGTTTTTTCTTCCAAGTCCCGTTTTTCATTTTCTTTTGATTGTATAATCTTTTGTTCTGCATTTTCTATCTTACTTTTTAGTTCTATAACTTTCCATGCATTTTTTTTCTTTTGCAAGACCTTTTTTCCCACTTTCTGATTTTCTGGAACAAGATCCTTCTGTCTCTTGTTATGCATGACTGATGTTTACTTTTCTTCTTCGGTATATATTTATCCACTATTTTCTCTAATATTTTATATAATATCTCCGTATTACCCCTTATGTCATCACTTACGAAAGTGTTATCCCATCTTTGTTTAATTCTTCATTTATTTCTGAGCCATTTATATTTTACTGTAGAAGTTGTATTTTCCATATCCTTCCCACTTTTTCATTTCTTGCTTATCTCTGTTTTCACTTGCTTTGGAATGGACTGTTAATTCTATGACATTATGGTCTGAAATACTCGCATTATAAACTATTATTTCTTTAACATAATTCATCTCGTTCACAAGTACTCGGTCTAAAGTATTTTCCTTTCTAGTTGGCAGGTGATTTATTTGTTGATTGTTGTATTCTAGTAGCATATCTAATAGCTTTTCGAACTGCCTCTTATCTTCTGCTCTACTATTACTCTCTTTTTTATATGTATAAGTACAACCACAATCTCCTATTCGTTCTTTCCAGTCTATGAAAGGAAAGTTGAAGTCTCCAGATAGGAGAATAGTCCAGTCCTTGTGATTTCTACATATATCATCCAATTTTTCTATTATTAAGTCAAACTCTTTAGTATTAGGGGGTCTATATATTACTATGTTCATTAATTTTTCAGATTCAAATTCTACTGTTATTAGTTCACATTCTGAGTTACTATATTTCTCATATATTTTTCCTTGTTTTTTGTCTTTCCCATATATTGCGGTTCCCCCTTGATTCCTATTTTTTCTATCTGATCTATAAGTTTGGAACCCTTTTATTTGATCATCATTCCCAGTCTCTTAGGAATACCAGGTTTCACTTATATTCATTATATCTATTTTCTTTTCAATTTGGGTTAGTTCTTCTAAGTACTCTATTTTTCTTTTTGAGTTACTCGTAACTAAACCCTGCGCATTCATCACTATGATGGTTTGCGTGTTTTCTCCTTTATTTAAGATTGGTAATAATAAGGATTTTCCCATGTCTCTTTCCTGTTCTGGTATGTTGTTCTTTTTTTCATTTCCAGAAATTCTGACATCAAAAAATCCAACTTTTCCATAATATTTGATCTTCCTTCATCATAATTATTCATTTTGTGTCTGAATCTGCAATTTTCTCCGTATCTACAATATCCTCTTGCATAATAAATACAGTTATTATCTCTTGAGTAGTATCTTGGAGCTGAGGCTTTGAAATTTTTTGCTGACATCTCTGCATATCTCGTTGATGGCTTGCTTTTTTCTTTTACCTGATATTCTTTATTCCTCTCTTTATTTGTTTCTTTCTTATTTTGGGTTTTATTACTTGATTGATTATTTATTTGATTATGATTCATGGCTACAGGGTGCATATATTTACATTTTTTGTCGAACTTACATCCTTTTCCTTCTTTTAGGTTTTTGCATATTTTTGGATGCAGATCTCTGCAATCATCCTCATAGCCATCTAGGTATGCACATTTACCATATATTTCATAGTTGTGACATACCTTAGGATGTTTGTAGTAACATCTTTCTCCAAATCTGCAATTCCCTCTTTTCAAAAGGTTGCAGACTTTGTCTTTTTTGTCTATTTTTTCCTCTTTCCCGTCATTGTGTAGATCTGGGTAGAGCCTCTTCGGGATTTTCTTTTGTGTTGTCATATCGTAATTTATTTCTTCGTAAGTATGCTGCTTTATTGCCTCATATGTAGTATCAATGAGTATCTTTGTTTTCCTTATTTTTTTCTGTCATTTCAGTTTTGTTTACTTCTCTTCCGTTTTCCTCCTCTTCTTCTTCCTCTTCCTCTTCTTCTTCATCCTCAACTATTTGTACATTCAATCTTGATTTAATAACATTGTCTATCCATGATAGACATGTTGAGCAAAATATTCTGGTGTCTTTTCTCATATCTTGCATTACCTCAGCACATTGTGGATGGGTCGGAATGTTGCATGCAGCACATTTTCTGATTAGGTTTTGTGGATTAACTATTCTATACCACACCTTACACAGTTTGCATGCTTTTGGCATTCTTTTTCCTAATGCATCAATTAAGATATTCACAATGTTCACCTTATTCATTTTCTTTGTCGGAATATGTTGGTTTATGTATATTTTCTTTATGAGTCTCTTGACCACTTGGATTTTATTTGGAACTTCTTCAATTATTTTCAAGGTGTTTTCTGTTGATTTGTTCCAGTTTGAAGGATTATATCCTTCTAATATATCTATGAATGCTTTTGTATCTTTTTGGTTAGGACTGTTGCTGATCTCATAGATGAAATGCCAGTTCCCTTCCTGCTACCTGGTGTAGAGAGAGAGAGAGAGAGAGAGAGAGAGAGAGAGAGAGAGAGAGAGAGAGAGAGAGAGAGAGAGAGAGAGAGTGTGTGTGTTTTTATCTCCTTGTTCTCTCAGAAATGATATTTTCATAATAAAATAAATTTTTAAACATACTTACCTGGTAGTTATATATATAGCTAACATCCCTGACGTCACGGCAGAATTTCAAAACTCGCGGCAATCGCCGATTGGGTAGTCAGGTGCACCACCCGTGCGCCCTCTACCCAGGTACGTAGAACCGTTCCAACTATTCCTCAGATCTTCCATGCCCCTAGTCTCTAGAGGGGAGGAGGGTGGGAATTAAATTATATATAACTACCTGGTAAGTATGTTCAAAAATTTATTTTATTATGAAAATATCATTTTTAAACATCTAACTTACCTGGTAGTTATATATATAGCTGATTGACACCTTTGGTGGAGGGTCAGAGACAGCCAACATCGTTGGAATTGACATATGAGTTAATAAACAAACTTACGGGTTCATACCTGTTTAAGGAAGCTGACTTTAATGATCTCCTGCCTCATTATATCTGCTTTCCTTAAGAGATCCAGCGATCCACCCACGGGGCTGAAGACCTCAAGGAGCTGTCAAACCAGTGCATAACCTCTATGTGACAGGACCTCGTCCAATACCCTTGATCCGAGCGCTACCAAGGAACAAGTTGACCACCTGACTAAGGATCAATGATTGTGGGAGACTGCGTCCAGTCTCCACAAACAACCATAAAACTCAATAGTTCCAAGGTAAGAAAAAGGGTATTGGGTTATGGGATTTCAGGGATAGTCCCTTGTTCCACTACTGGATGAGCTGCTATGAACGGTCTCAGCGTGTAGCAGTCTTCATACAGTTTGCACTTGCCCCAGATAGTGCGACGCAAACACTGATTTGCTTCTCCAAAAGGTTGCGTCCAGGATATTTTGAAGGGATCTGTTCTGTTTAAAAGCTACAGAGGTTGCTACGGCCCTAACCTCGTGAATCTTCACTTTTCAGTAGCCTGAGATCCGCTTCATTACATGCTGAATGTGCTTCCTTGATTAAAGGCCTTATAAAAAACAAAGGATAGCGCATTCTTTGACATTGCAGAGAGGGCTTTCTGACAGAACACCAAAGCCCCTCTGAATTGCCACGTAATTGCTTCATTCTTTCCAGGTAATGCCTCAGGGCCCTTACCTGACAAATAACTCTCTCTACTTCCTTACCTGTGAGATCCGACAGGTTTGGAATCACTAACGACTTGGGCCAGGGCTGAGTAATTATAGGCCTGTGAGTCTAACATCACATATTATGAAAGTGTATGAAAGGGTAATGAAGAAAAATATTATGAAACATTTAATAAAAAATAATTTGTTTAATAAAGGACAACATGTTTCGTACCCGGAAAAAGTACACAAACCCAACTGTTAGTCCACCGTGAGAACATATTCAAAAATATGAAAAGCGGTGGAAAATGAAACAGATGTGGTTGTTAATTTATTTAGACTTTACGCAAAAGCTTTTGACAAAGTAGACCATAATATATTAGCAAAGAAAATTAGAAAACACAATATCGTGGATAAAGTAGGAAGATGGTTAAAAGAATTTTTACACAACAGAAAACAGATAGTTATTGCAAACGACGAGAAATCGGATGAAGCCAAGGTAATATCCGGTGTGCCGCAAGGTACGGTGTTAGCTGCAATACTGTTTGTTATTATGATTGAAGACATAGACAATAATGTTAAGGATTCGGTAGTGAGTAGTTTCGCCGATGACACAAGAATAAGTAGAGAAATTACTTGTGATGAAGATAGGAACGCTCTACAAAGAGACCTTAACAAAGTATATGATTGGGCAGAGGTAAATAGGATGGTATTTAACTCTGATAAATTTGAATCAATGAAATTATGGAGACAGAGAAAGAAAGCTATATGCATATAGGGGACCTAATAATGAGACAATCACAAATAAGGAAGCAGTTAAAGACCTTGGTGTGATGATGAATAGGAACATGTTATGCAATGATCAAATAGCAATTCTGTTGGCAAAATGTAAAAGCAAAAATGGGAATGTTGTTACGGCACTTCAAAACAAGAAAAGCTGAACACATTGATTATGCTTTATAAAACATATGTTCGTAGTCCACTTGAATATTGCAATATGATATGGTACCCACACTATCAAAAGGATATTGCACAAATAGAGAGTGTACAAAGGTCCTTTACAGCTAGAATAGAAGAAGTTAAAGACCTTGACTACTGGGAAAGACTATCCTTAAAATTATATAGTCTAGAAAGGAGAAGAGAACGCTACATGATAATTCAGGCATGGAAACAGATAGAAGGAATAGCAGAAAATATCATGGAACTAAAAATATCAGAAAGAGCAAGCAGAGGTAGATTAATAGTGCCCAAAACTATACCAGGAAAAATAAGGAAAGCACACAGGACATTAATCCACTACGCACCAGCATCGATAATGCAGCGTCTATTCAATGCGTTGCCAGCTCATCTGAGGAATATATCAGGAGTGAGAGTAGATGTGTTTAAGAATAAGCTCGACAAATATCTAAACTGCATCCCAGACCATCCAAGATTGGAAGATGCAAAATATACCGGAAGATGTACTAGCAACTCTCTGGTAGACATTAGAGGTGCCTCACACTGAGGGACCTGGGGCAACCCGAACAAGATGTAAGGTCTGTAAGGTCTGAGAAGGGCGTTCGTTCTTCGCTAGAAATCCCAGCTGTAGAGAGCAGATAGCATTACCCTGTCTGAAAACCACAGCTTTGCTGAAGGCATGGATTTCACTGACTCTTTTCGCTGTCGCTAGACTAACTAAGAAGAGAGTTTTCATGGTGAGGTCCTTAAATAACGTTTCCTGTAAAGGCTCAAACCTATCACTCATGATAAACTTCAGGACTACGTCCAGATTCCATGCTGGAGGGAACTGTAGTCTCTCCTTAGTAGTGTCGAAGGATCTGAGAAGGTCTTGGAGATCTTTATATTCAGACACATCTAAGCTCCTGTCATTGAAGACATCTGAGAACATGCTTATGTATCGCTTAATGGTCGAGGTCGAAACGTTACGACTTCTCTTAAAGTCTGCAGCGAAGTCTCTCATTCTCCTATCCCATTGCAGCAAAGATTCTTCTTCTCAACAATGGATAGGACAGCGACACTCCATGGTGGGTGTCCATGGTATGGGTACTGGGACAATCTATTAGGATGAAGTAATGATTGTTCTGGAACAACCTACTAAGTCCACAGCGTAGACCGTAACTGACTCGGGCGCTCTGACAGCTGCCTACTAACTGCGTTCGGTAGTGAAGCAAGTTGTCTAAGCATCCGAGCAAGTCATGTGATCTTTGCCTTTTAAAGGGTTATGCCGAGAGACCATACAAATTGTCTATTTGTTTGTCACTGATGCTGGACGGCGAGGTGGTGAATCTCTTAACGAGGTGATGATTCTCTTAAGGCATGTGCCCAATAGGCGAAAGTCAATTGCCCTCTAGAGACCGAGGTCCTTTATGGCAAGATATTCCCATAGTAGTTGAATCTCAGCTAAGAAGAAAACAACACTAGTTGAATCTCAGCTAAGAAGAAAACAACACTATGTTACATTGAAGACGAAGGTGGAAAGTGAATGCAACCTACATCTTTACAGCCAAATCGAGAGAAGGATTCTCAAGGTTCTGAACCTGTGCTTACAAAGGACTGAAAACGCTAACAGCTATTTCATTGCTGTAAGGTGAGGGGTTGTAGTTGCAATGAAAGCGGGACGGTTTCCAGTAATGAAAAACACAGGGAAGTACTACTTCTCATGGGCTGATCATTTGGAAGTAGAGCTGGCAGGGGGGGGAGCAGGCGATGTCTTCCGTATATATCTGTCAATTCGGGGTGAACAATGAACAATTGCACCCCTCCGAATACGAGATATTTTGAAGACAAACTCAGATGTCTGAAGGAACATTCCGCATTATCGCAATGTGATACAGCGGGAGACTAGTAAAGGCTTCTGTTACCGTGCGGTAAACATAAAGATGAAAGAGTCCAGAATATATATCTCTGTTGAAAATTCTCGCAATATCCAAGGGGATGCAGAAGATGTCATTCATGTATGAGAGAATCTCCGTTAATCAGACATAAGTCCGATATTGTTGGACAGAGAAAAGGTTTGGTAGTCAATCATTGTAGGGGAGAGAGACATAAACCGACTATGCATCTCGGAGAGCCAGCTGGTACTGGGTTGTCTTTCTGCAGTCTCGGCCTACTCAGTTAATTCTTGCTCACTCGCTATCCTGAGTTGCCAGGTAATCCATTCCTCGAAGGAATGTGTTCGGCTAGAATAATCGAGCGTTAAAAAAGGGATCTATTATGCTCGAGCAATTATATTTAAACGAAACGGAATTCGGTAAATACAAAAAACTGAGGTGGTGTTGTCGTGACCATACCATAAGTATCTTAAAATTCAAACTGGTAACTCCTGAGGAGATGCAGACAGTCCCGAGTTGCAGTTCCATTAGGATACTAGACATCTCGATCACAAACCGTAGAATTAACTACGGTATGCGACTACCCCACGGACAATTCAACTGCTTAACAGAATCATGTCTCGAAGGTAATATACGTCGTGTATTTGTAGGTTTCTGTACAACAACTTCCATCCTAAATTCTTTTCCCTTCGAGGAATGAGAATAAGGATTGGAAATCTACAGCCTTCTTTCTCTAGTCAAGAGAGTGAAGGAGAAGTCTTCCCCTAAGGAAAGCTTCAATAGTGAAAACAGAAAACCCGAAGACGAAAGTTCAAGCCAAACTGGATGTTCGCGTTCGTTCTTCTGTATTCCAGGGTTGGTCGTCTACTGAGAGATATTCTTACTTCAGTAGCAGTTCTTCTTGCAAACGCTAGAAATTCCAGGAATTCGAGCATTCGGCGAGGTTCCCGATTATCGTAAAAACAATTATCGGGGATTCTCGATATTAAGTCCTGCGTGGCCTTTTCGGCTAAGGCAGAGGAGACCTCATTCACCAACTCTTGTGCTGAAAGAGGCGCATAAAGCAGGTACAATGAACAGGCGTGACCTCATAAGCAAGGAAAGAATAAATTTGGGCTCTTTTCTTAAGCATTCCTGTCAAGAAAAAACGCCGCCAACTCGTTGGAACCATCTCTAAGTGTTTTGCCCTTGTCTGAAGCCTCTTTTCTTGGAATTTCTTGCCACCGGTCTTGTGCTCCCTCTACTGAGGGATCTATCTCGAAAGGGCCAAGAAACTCAAGGCAGAGGCTTAGCCTCCTTGAGTTTCTGAGCTCCAAAACTTGATGGTAAGACTTTCCTTGCTGCCTTTGTCATAAGATCTTGCGTAGCCTTTTGAGTTAAGGCAGAGGAGAGTTCCTTTACTAATTCTTGAGGGAAAAGATGAGTGGAAAGGGGGCAAAAAGCAGTTCCGCTTTCTGATGGGTGTGACCCCATTCGAAAGGAGAGAACACATTTGGGCCCTTTTCTTCAGGATTTCCGCCAAGAAAAAGAGCCGCTAGCTTGTTCGACCCGTCTCGAAGAGCTTTGTCTATGCAAGACATCAGGTGAACCAGTTCTTCTGTGTCAGCAGACTTGGAGGCTTCTTTGTTGCCTTCCCTAGAGTGAACTCTGAAGGTGGGGAACGAGGGGCAGCTGGAACAAAGTTCTCCTGAAAAAGTTCCGAGAAAACTTTCATAATTCTTTTCAAGTCTGACGAAGGCTGTAGATCTCTTTGATTCTCTTCGTCGGAAAAGTCTTCTATCAGACCAAAGGGAGAGGGGGGGGGGGGGGAGTCATCCTTCTCTTCTTCCGATCGACCCATAACCGACGTAGTGATGTCATGCTTCGCCGGCGCTTCCAAAGAATGTTCTTGACGCCTGCAGGTGTCCTGGCATCAAGAATCCTGATGCTCGGCTTCCTGGTGTCGAACTTCTTGACATTTGGCGTCCTGCTGTTCAAATACTTGACGCTCGGCGTCTTGGCGTCCAGCCTCTTGACGCCTGGCGTCTTGGCGTCCAGCTTCTTGACTCTTGGTGCTCTGTCGTCGAGAATCTTGACGATTGGCGTCCTGGCTTTTAGTTTCTTGTCTTGACGCCTGGCATCTTGGCGTCCAGCCTCTCGACGCTCAGCGTCCTGGCGTCCAGAATCTTGATGCCTGGCGTCCTGGCGTCTAAAACGAACGACTGGGAGTCGAAACAACAAGAGACGTATGAGGCGAATGACGCGAACGAGTCAAAACAGCTCGAGACGAACGAGTTGAAACTCCTATCGATACACAACGAGGCTGTAACGCACGTGAGCGTCTGACTCCGTCCGAAGTTACGCTATCCGAAGAGGACTGATGATCTTCCCGGAAAATCTGGTCTGGAGCGAAACTGCAGGAAGGTTGTGGACTCCAGTGCTCCTTGGATTTCTTAACAGGCGGCGACATCCCTCTCACACGCTGGGCATGTCTCTTCAAAGGACGCGACACTAAATCACTCCACACTTTTCGCCTCAACACAGGCGACAGCACTTCCGAGTCAGACGAAAACTGCGCGTCACTGATATCTATGCCTTTCCAGCGGTGTTTCCTGGGCACTCGCGAGGAATTGGCGACTGACCGTGGGCAAACTCCCCCAGTCTCCCTTCGACCTCCGGTATGTCTTCTCCCGGGAGCTGGGGAGCGGGACAGGGACCTTCGTCTAGGAGAACAGGGGGAACGGACAGCTGCCTCCTTGGACACGACATTGACACTTGGCCTAACACTGGCCTTTTCACTTGACTTCTCTACGAATGCACGAAACGACAATCCCAAATCCATAACGGATTTTGCCAAGAACTCAAATTTCTTGTCCTTCTTGGACTCTAACAAGGAAATGGTGTTGGGATCGGAAACATGGGATACCTGGTCTGGAGTAATTGGTACTGAAGTTGGAGGACTATCAATAGGTGAAATATTAGATAAAAGTGGAGAAGATAGTGACGGTTTGTTCGCCTCTAAAGGCACAGGAGTTGTCTCTACTCTAGTTTTACTACCCGCTCTAAGAGCTGCTTTCCTTTTCCTATCTTTGTCCATTTTATCCAAATGAGCTTGAAAAGTCTTCCAACCTTGTTCATCTAAACTACGGCACTCATCACAAGTTAATTACTTGCTACAGCACTGACCCCTACATTCAACACATCTGGAGTGCAGATCGTAACATAGTTTAGCTAATCTAGTTTTGCAGCCACTGCTGCAAAACCTAACTGAAGAAGAAATAGCATCAGACATCTTTGTAATAACTTGTTAATAACTAGGCAGCTAACTGATGAAGCAAAAAAGCCAACCAAGAAATTGTACATCACCAAAAAGAAAAAATCCACAATGGCGACAAAACTCGACTGCAACAACAAACCACCAGTGTTACTCCATGGGCGGCAGAAAACGAATTAAAGAGTTTAGCTCAGCAGTACCGGGTATTCCCGAAAGTGGGCGGGATCTGTATCACCTACACAAACAATGGCAGCGACGCTACTGCCGCCAGGAATTTGAATTTTCAACTGCCAGGTAAGAAAGCGTACAGATAATGTAATTGATTGGTAAGTCACTTATGTGAAACCATATTTTTGAAGTAGTGGTTCGAATGCCCACAACACCAAAACTAGATTTCTGACAAAAATCAACATCAAATTCATTAAAAAGGCATGGAAATACACCAGAAAAGCTATCCCGTTATCCAGTGTGAGTTATTGGCAACTTTTCAACATTTACCTGGTACTGTACTACTTCCATAGAAGTACCTGTGCAACCGAGCTTGAGTAGAAATAAAAAATGAACACTTGAGTGAACCCTTGGGGCAGCTGTTACAAGTCAGAAACAAGCGACTTGAATAAGAACACTATTCCCCTCTCAAGGGAGGACCAATGGGAAGGTATTGAGTATACACATCCCTCAAAATCCCCGAACAGCAAGAAGTTGCCCTTCTGATGGAATCGAGAACAAAACCGAATGTTCCATTTAGGGCTGGTTCTGGTGTGGAAGATCAGGTCTGGTACTGAAAGCCCAGGTAGGAAACTTTCCAGGACTGGTACCGGTACACTGGGGATGTTAAGAACCCCAGGTAGTGGTTTCACCCATGCACTTGGCAATGGGAGCAGTGGTACTGAAGGGTCATGTATGAAGCCCACCGGGGCTGGTACTGGTACATGAGGGGCAAGAAGAACCCTGGTAGCAGTTGCACCCATGCGCTTGGCAACGAGAGCAATGGTACTGAAGGCCCGGGTAGGAAGCCCACCGAGGCCAGTGCCAGTACAGTGGGGATCTGAAGAAACCCGTGTAACAGTTGCACCTGAGTGCTTGGCAATGGGAGCAGAGGTACCAGCTATGCTCTTGAGTGATACGACATAATTGCATTGGATTTCATTCAAAATTAATGAACTAGCAACCTAACATGCTCCATATTTTTCACTTACGTATTTCAGTGCAATAACATGATTATTTCATACAGTACGGCCATAATGTATTTCATAAGAGTGAAATCTATCATATATTTAAAAACTGTAAGAAAATGTTACGTACAGTGTTTCCCCCATATTTGCAAGGGATGTGTACCAGACAACATGGCGAATAGCTAGAATACGTGAATATAGTTGAAACCTTTATAAAAATGCTTAAAAATCTCTTTACAATTTTGTTACTAAAAAAAAAACCACACACACACACACACACACTAAAAATGTTGAGTGTTTTTCTTAATAGTTTTATACACAAAAGTTCATTTTATAAAAAAAAAAAAAAAAGGAATTGGTGGTTATTTCTCATAGAAAAATACAGCAAATACGTGACTTTCCTGCGAATACAGGGTTCCCCCCATATTCGTGGGGAGACATACCAGACCCACCCATGAATAGCTAGAACCCACAAATAGTTGAAAACCCTATAAAAATGCTTAAAACTGCCTATTTTGTTAGATAAAACTCAACAAAAACCCACTAAAAATGTTTATACCTGGTTTTTTTAATAGTTTTAACATAAAAAGTGCATTTTATGATGAAATTAATAAAAGAAATGGAATTTGTGGATATTTCTCATAGAAAAATCCATGAATACGGAGTCCGTGAATACATGGAGTTCACTGTAATGGGTAGATATGGTCCACAGAGAAATCTGCGAATGTGTGAGTCCTCGAATGCAAAGAACATGAATATGGGGTGTCCACTGTATAGGTAAATTTTGGAAAAGTTAAAAAATACTTTCAAAACTTGATCACTCATCACTGATGTGTTCGATAACAAAAGTCATCATCTATCCTCAGTTCAAATGTCTGAATAATAATAAAATAAAAACTGAAAAATCTGTAATAACATTAATAGTATTGCTTCCAATGCAACCATAAAATTTGAAATACAGTCAACTCCAGGTATTTGTTTGAAAGTTAACGGCTGTTCCAGCTCACGTTTGCTGTCAAAATCCCTATGTAAAGACCGAAGGTTTCTATTTGTGTAGGAACAAATTCATATTAGATTACATATTATTAAGAACAATTAGATTTTTTCTGTTCATAAGGAAAAAATCTGTTGACAGTTCAAAAACAAATTTCAAAAACTGCACCAAAGATATGAAGTTAACACTCAAAGGAAAAGCAAACTATTCTGCATTATCATAAAACTGTTTGATGTCTTTTCAACATGATATTTAGTAGTCATGGTTTTTTTACTAGTCAATAGAAGATTCAACAATATTAAACATTTTTACCAAATATGGCACACTTTTCAGTACCTCATAAACATGAATCTCAGTTCTCGCAAAATGCATTGAGAGTGGATAAAACAATGATTTCATACAATGCTTGCAAAATTATGTACTATATTGCTGTATATAAATTTTGAAGAAAGTCAAATAGAAGACAATTCCATTAAAGTAAACATAGCACAAGATGTTCTGTCACAACAAAAGAGACAGTATGTATCAAGAATATTATGTGTAATACTGAATGCAGTGAGACATATGAATGTAGCTCTTTACAAATTTATACTTTACTTCATTGATCAAGAGCAAAATTTTCTAAAACTAGCTAGATGACTGGGGTATACTGTAAAGGACTTGGCAAGACTGAAGCTTCATAATGAATGGAAGTGTGAGAAGTGCTAAATCTGACCATCCATTCTAAACCAAAATGAAGGAGTATGCAATACAGTGGCTTGTACAATGTACAAATACATACAGAATATGTAAATGTACATTATGCAACAAAAACAAACAAACTTATGAATATTAAAGCTATGAACAAGACACCTAGTTCCAACTCTCAAGCACTTACTAAGGTATGCTATGTCCCTGCCTTTATGACTGTTTTTTATCAAAACTAACGGGCACAAATAACATTACATCTACAGTACTTGTATAAGCTCTGGATCCATTACAGTAATTTTTCTTCTTAAAATCCAGAACTTTCAAGATCATTAAGTATGTAAATTATATATGTATCAGTATACATGAACCACTATTCCTCAAGACCCTTTTAGGCAAAACATGCAACACAATTTTTACCCATAGCTCCAAACTCATTTGCAAACTAAGAACAACCTTCTAAAATAATGGTAATATAGCTGATGAAGCAACCATGTTTGTTTCTCTTTGTCTTTGTGCACTATGGAAAAATTACACCATTTTACTAACATCCATCATTGATAAAAGATTGAAGAAAATTGTTTTATACATCTTAAATTGTAAGATAACACTCCATAAATAAAGACTTACCTACACTAAAAGCAGAGTTGAAAATCATAGGAAGTGGACAAACTCTAGTTACTGAAGACTACTAACCTCTTAAATGACTAAAGAACTCTTTCTGCTTCTCAAGTACTAGGCTACCTACACCCTGCTAAATCATGATCATAAGTGGGGTAAGAAGTACACTATTTATATTCTATGGATAATGAAAGAACACAAAATGGTTGTACAATCTAGAGAAATTAACAATTCCAGTCACGAATTCACAATACCCTCTTATGTATTTAAAATGTCTGACTTCACAGCATACTATTTCTATTAAATGCAAGTCCAACAAAATTAGCAGGACAACCTACCAAAGAGAGCTCCTTTGACTGATGTGCAATGTCATCAGCTAATCGTTGTGCTGCTGCAGAATGCCTAGAATGTTGCTGATGCAGAACAACAAAAATGTATCCATCTGGGAAAGAATAATCAAAATAATACAAATAAATTCATCTGAGAGAGGAGAAATCTTAATTTAGCAATTTAGCATCATTGTTACAGTTATATGCACCACAAATATTGATACCAGAGAGAAACAATAATTTTGGGAATGGATACCAGACACAGTACAATGTGCCACAGTTAAGCAAACTTGAGTGAGCTAGTTTGGAAGAATGGCATTTGAGAAAATGTCTCAAGAGTACTGACAACACATAAGAATGGAGTAAAACTATTTTAGCAAGATTTCATTATTACCTGAGGTAACAGTATATATTGGTGTCTGTATTCCTGATGCCACATTTTCTAACTTTTTTTTTTTATCAAAAGCAGAGCTCATAATAATATGTAATCCAGAATATTGAAATTCATCACTTCCTCCCCCCCGCCCCACAACACCCCCCTTTTCTTTACAGCTCATATACAAGTTTCTTTATATGAAGCAGAAAAGATATGAGAATGTCCATGACCAAAAAAAATGACAAATTTTCTAAGACAATTTGTATTTTTCATAGCTGCAAACCTGAGGTCTTAACAATAGGATAATTTCTAGTGCCTAGCTGCCTCCGGTTAAAATGAAGATGAAAGCAAGGAATCTTGTGAGATCTGGCAACGCATGCATATATCGGGTGAAGAGTGGTCAAAGACCAAGCACCTAAGCCACTGCATCAGTCTTTCCCAACTCAGGATGTCTTAACAAACAGAGGGGCAGCTAGAGGTGGGCAGTATAATGTTAAGACCTCAGGTTTGTAGCTCTCTTAGAAAATTTGTCATTTGTTCATACGCGAACATACCCTCAGTCTTAAAAATAGGATAGACTCATACTTGGAGGAGGTACAAGACAACCTAAACTGGCTGGGGGCCTACCCACCAGTCCAGATCCAGAAGAAATGACTTCTGGAGAGGGACTGAAGCCTGTTGAGAAGCTAGATAAATTGATATCTAACCACTCAAAACCTGAGTGACGTACAATGATATATGGGAGAATCATTGTATAGGGAACCAAAGAGAAACTTTGACTGTCCAATAGCAAAGCAATACACCAGGGTTTGTTACTACCTTATCCAAGGTTCAGTGGAACCTCGCCATATGAAAGTCCCTACTTATGAAAAATCCAAGTTACGAAAGCAAAGATGAAGATTTTTTTGCTTCTGCATACGAAAATAATTCAGGTTGCGAAAGAATGTACTGTAAAGTCCCGAGATTTGCCCAGGCCACCAAGAACAATTTTATAACTCGCGCGCCTCTAACTCCGTAGACACCACCATCCTCCCATTCTCCCATTGGTTCCTGATGCTAGTCACCGCCGTAAGATCCTGCTCTCCTACTGGTCAGCATCTATCCCATCACGCCTCTACGTACAGGCGTCCTTCGGCCACTTCATCACACCAGTGTTATCGTACGCACGTGGAATTCGTTCATTCACATATACGTATTTCGTTTGTTAATGTAAATTCATGTTAGTGATTTTGCTTTCTACTTTATCGTGTTGTGTGTGAATTTAGGTAATTAACTTGAATATAGCCATGGGTCCCAAGAATGTTGCTGAAGTTCACAGAAAGAAGAGGGTGCTTTCCATGGAGACAAAGATTGAGATCATTAAAAAGTATGAAGCTGGAATGCAGTTGAGTGTGATTGCTAAGGAATACGGCCGAAATCCGTCGACGATAGGCACCATCCTTAAGCAGAAGGAAGCCATCAAAGCAGCTATACCTTCCAAGGGCATGACTATTTTGTCCAACAAAAGGAACCACGTGCATGATGAGATGGAGAGGCTGCTTCTTGTATGGATCAAAGACAAAGAAATCGCTGGTGATACGATAACCGAGACGGCAATCTGCCACAAGGCCAGCGCTATTGTGGCGGGATCACAAGCTTAAGAGCAAGCAGCAAATCTCCCCCACATAAACTTAATCTGTTTGGCTACCAAACCCACCCTCAATCACACTTTCCTCTTTACACTACAAAATACAGGACAATTGACCCATACCTACATACAGAACAAAAAAACACAAACAGGTACTCACCTCTGGCTTCTGATACTCAGGGCTGGTTGTGATGTCCGCTGGATACTATAGGCTATAGGCTAGCCGACACACAACCACCGCCAACAACCAAACACAAACCAACCACCCGAGACCCACAACCCCACAACAACTCAATAACCCGACAAATCACTGCAGACGAACACCAACAGCCCGAAAGAACACAACAACCACATGACTTCCCCCAGCACAACAACCCCCAAAACCAACACTGCCCCAACCACCACTCACAGACACCAAAAATGCACTCTCAACCTCTCCATCTTCACCAAAACCAGACAGACACACGCACAACAACCTTACAACACCAAAATCAATCAAATACCACAAAACCAACTGACAACCAATGGACAAATGCTGCCAAACCAACTCTGTGAATTCACTACCTCCCTTCTCCTTAGGACTCTCCTAACAGACTTCCACTGACATACTACAGAGTGCCACAACAGACATGCTTCCGACCGCCATTTAACCACTCCCATTTATTCTTCCACCAATCTCTCTCTCTCTCTCTCTCTCTCTCTCTCTCCTCTCTCGTCTCTCTCTCCTCTCTCTCTCTTCTCAACTTTTGGAGACATTGTCAAATATAAACTACTATCATTACTCCTCCATATTACCTCCCCCATTACATCTGACAACATCTTCTTACACTCACAGCATCCACAATTATTGCCTTTCGCAACACCCAAGGATGCTCAAATGCAGGCCCCCTGGATCTTGTTTGAGGACCGTCATACACTCCTTCAGTTACATCGCTATTCACTTCTAAACCACTTTCATTCAAACTCTCATTATCTCCCTCACTACCATCCTCCCAAATTCCATTCACTACTTCACCGATGTCTTCTAACTCTGGTTCCAAGATCTCCCTTATTTCGGCCACCAAATCACTCAGATCATCCATACTTCTGTCAAACTCCCGCAAAGACTTATCCATTCCATCAACTACCTCCTCACTACTCAGTTTCCTTCTCACTGAAGTCTTATTTGTCCCTGTCAACTCAAACCCACATACACTACAAGTATCATTCATTCCCCCAAAGTCATCCGTAGCACACGCTTTATCAACCGTTTGCACCCTACCACCAACCCCCTTACCATGCCGTTCACACTTTTCCCTTCCACTTCCTCTCTCCACACTCTTCTGCTTTCTTCCATACTCAACCAACACCAACTGTCGATCTCCCAGACCCATTTGTTCACTGATGCTCAGCCCACATTTATTCACCCTCAACAACTCACTCATTGCATTCTCCCGAACATACTGTTGCATACTAAAGGACCCACCCAACTGAATCCCCTTACCACCTAGTTTCCCAAATTCCCAACCTGACTCATCCTCCTTCGCCTACACACACTCGTCGCCACATGACCTTCCATTCCACATTCAACACATTTTGCCCACTGTTCATTACACATCCTAGCATAATGCCCATTCTCCCCACAATTACTACAAACCTCAGTCACATAGGTACCTTGACATCCACTTTCTATATGCCCTACTTGCCCATACCTGTAACATTTAATATTCTTATCTTTCTTACACTCACTCACCAAATGCCCTGTTTGCCCACACCCGAAGCAGGCTCCCAACGCCCACCGACATTCATTCTTCCCGTGCCCTAGCTTTCCACATCTGTAACACTGCTGCTCTCATTCATGACTAACCGACCCTACTCTTCCAACACTTGCACTCCAATCTCTCTTACGTTACTGGCTCTAACGCTCCTATCAACCACTCGCTCTGCCATTCGCCTTGGCCCTTCCAAAACTGCCTCCCTATAGCTCTTAAACTCTGGTATAACATCAGCTACTTCAGTCCTAACACTAACACTTCTACTCTCTTCCATACACCTATCCAACTCATAATCCTCTACTATTTCCAAAATGTCGTTCCACATCAACCTTTCATTCGTCCATCACATTTTCTCCTTACGTTTCAGATTTACAAACTCATACACACTCTCAGGTACAGTTGCCAACAACTTCCTCACTAACTCTTTACACTCATTTATCCCTTCATCCCCAAACTTTTTCCTGGCTAATGTTTCTAACCTACAGACATACAGCGACAACGACTCACCAACATTCATTCTTACCTCATCAAAACCATGTTTTCTCCTATACGTATCTAACACTACTCCTTATCCTCTTCGCCTTTTCCACAATCCTGGCTTTCACACTCTCATAAGGCAAATTCCCCACACTCATCATTACCCCATACATATTCACTAAAAATCTCGTCAAAAAGCTACCCAACTCTCTTGCCCAGACTCTCTTGTAATCCCCATACTTTGCCTCACAATACCTCTCATATTCCTTAAAAAAAATCCCCTTATGTCCCTACTACCATATTCCTCGTATTGTGCACATCTAGGTATCTCTCTCATATATACAGCCTTTCGTACTTCCCGCTCACTCTCACTCTCACTTTCGCTACTTCCATTCTGATCCCTCTTAACCTCGTCCGAATACAGCGAATCAACTTCCATACTAACATCCATGCTCCTGATTACGCTCCTCTTACCCTTCTTTCTACCCACCTGTTTCCACTCACCGCTATCTAAATCCCTCTCAGCCCTTTCTCCAATGTATTCAGTCCTAGTCTCATCCTGTCCGTCATCCTTGCTAGCCTTCTTTCCCTTAGTCTTCTTCTTTTCCTCAGCCCCCTTCTTATTCTTGTCCTCAGGTTTATCCTTATCTTGTGTCTTCCCCTTCTTCCCCTTACCTATCACAACAAAGTCACCTTCGTCACTTGTAGTTTCATCCACTCGCTCTTCCACTGTCTTTACCACTTCTGGCCTATCACAAGACCTAGTAGGCCTACCTCCTACAGCTCTCTCTCCCATGAACCCCTTCATCATCTCCTGCACTGCATTCATCATCACCAAGAATTTTCTGTCCATTTTCTCAACCATTCTCTCTTCCGCTCATTTCACTTCTTTCATTTCCACTTTTGCACTTCTTAGCATTCCTCTCATTTCCTCGAACTCGCTCTTCAGCTCCTCACACTCTACCCTTAACCTCTCATTCTGCACTTCCAATTGTCCTCTTACTTCCCTCTCCAACCTCAACTCCTCTTTCAGCCTCTCCACCTCACTCAATCCTTCCATCCCAAACTTTCTCACCACTCATACAAACCAGCCTAGACCAATCGTCCTGCAGCTGCCACACCAGCAGTCCCTATTCGGGGGCCAAAAAATAATGTGGCGGGATCACAAGCTTAAGAGCAAGCAGCAAATCTCCCCCACATAAACTTAATCTGTTTGGCTACCAAACCCACCCTCAATCACACTTTCCTCTTTACACTACAAATTACAGGACAATTGACCCATACCTACATACAGAACAAAAAAACACAAACAGGTACTCACCTCTATCTTCTGATACTCAGGGCTAGGCTGTGCTGTCCGCTGGATATAGGCTATAGGCTAGCCGACACACAACCACCACCAACAACCAAACACAAACCAACCACCCGAGACCCACAACCCAACAACAACTCAATTACCCGACAAACCACTGCAGACGAACACCAACAGCCCGAAAGAACACGACAACCACATGACTTCCCCCAGCACAACAACCCACCAAAACCAACGCTGCCCCAACCACCACTCACAGACACCAAAAATGCACTCCCAACCTCTTCATCTTCCCCAAAACCAGACAGACACACGCACAACAACCTTACAACACCAAAATCAATCAAATACCACAAAACCAACTAACAACCAACGGACAAATGCTGCCAAACCAACTCTGTGAATTCACTAACTGCCTTTTTTCTTGAGTCTCCTAACAGACTTCCACTGACATACTACAGAGCGCCACAACAGACATGCTTCCGACTGCCATTTAACCACTCCCATTTATTCTTCCACCAATCTCTCTCTCTCTCTCTCTCTCTCTCTCTCTCTCTCTCTCACACAACTTTTGGAGATATTGTCAAATATAAACTACTATCATTACTCCTTCATACTATTTTCGGTGATCTGATTGCCCAGGCTGAAGACGACAGAGGAGAAGGGACATCGACGCCAACCCCAAACTTCAAGGCTTCTCGGGGGTGGTTTGATAAATTCCGTAAACGGTTGTTAGAGGGGTCCTTTAGTAGTGACCGGAGAGATGTATGGCTAAGGAAGAGGAAATTCTCAAGTGTATTGTTTCTCAGATTCCCCTTTTTTCAAGAACGGTATATATTATGCAATTCTGTTGTCGGGCTCATTCAATGAGTTGTGCGACAACAGGTTCTTCACAAAGAGTCCCAATATATGGGGGAAGAAAGCAATAGGGAGGTTACATTGGGAGCAAGCCTTAATGTAACACTTCAGAAAGCCACTGAGTGCTCCCAAAAGGGTCCACATAGTGCTACAGTGAACACTGTTCTGGAAGACACCCGAAGCTCTTGAAGCTCTTTAATAGTGGAGCCTAGCATAAAATTTAGCCATGGCTGTCCTGAGATTTTTCTTGTAGAAGTCCCAAATTATTGGGTAGCCATGCCCAATGGAATCTTTTTCTTCTCTTTCTTTTCTTCTTCTTCTTCTTTATTTTGACCTAATTAAGGGATTTTGACGTAGGAAAAATCTATTTCTGGGTGATTGGCTCGTGTCGCCCTATGAAAGAATCCTTAATATCATTCTTTCTAGGTAAAATTAATCTAAAATTACCAGAGAAAAACAAAATTAAGAAAATGTCAGTAAAACTGACTCGCTCACTCTATAAAAGAAGTGTCGGTATGAGAATAGGGGCGAGTGGGATCACTACCATGAGTCATTCACCATTTAGACCTTCCAATCTAAAATCCCCACCAGAGAGAGCTGATACGAAAGGGTGATGCTGCCGCTACTACTACTACTACTGACGCCACGGACAGCAGCGCCCCTAGCGGTCATCCTTAATCTATGAACATCTTGTCCTGCAGGGTGGGTAAACAAGGACAGGGTGGGTTTTCATAGGGCGACACGAGCCAATCACCCAGAAATAGATTTTTCCTACGTCAAAATCCCTTTTCTGGGCTCAGCTCGTGTCGGCCTATGAAAGAGTACCAGAGAAACAGACAAGATGGGAATAAGGACAAATGAAAATCAGTTGTAAAAAAGAGGTATATAATATAAGTGAATCAGGGACATTACAGTATACAAACAAAGTATTCAAAGCTAACTTATCCTAAACAATGACATGATAAAGAAAGCAAACAATATAAAGTACTTAAAATCAACTTATATTAAACATAGTAATATCCAGTAATGCAATGCAAAATAACAAAATAGATTCACTTAAGTAAGATATTTACATAATATAAAAAAACATTGTGTGTCCTACCCTAGCATAAAATAAGGGTAGGAACACTGAAGTACATTATAATACATAGTGTGGATGTCCCTAGCAAAAAAATAAGGGACAATCCACCAATATGATCTCAGCGGCTAAGGCTAGAGTATCCGAGTAGCATGGCAATAGGGTGAGGCATGTTGGACGAGGTAGGTAGAAAGGAGACCTGGATCTATACTACGACTACTATACAGTATCAGGAGAAACAATGTTTCCCGCTGCTACTGCAGAAAATTTTAAAGATTCCAAGGACTTAAGGTAATGACGTTTAAAGACTGTCGGAGATTTCCATCCAGTATACTTTTAAGATCCTCAAAGTTCATATGTTGGAAGTAATTAATTGAGGTGGCTACTCCTCTGATGTCATGTGCTTTTGGAAATGAATCAGGATTGGCTTGTTTAATGAAGTAAAGGATCTGTTGTCTAATTCCTTTTACTGATAAAGTACCACCTTTTTCTCTCATAAAGAGAGAACCTGAGGATCTTGAGGATGTGCGAGATAGAAAGGCTCTTAAAGTTGATACTGGGCAGAGAGAAGGATCTTGCGGAAGTGGGAGGACCTTTCCAAAGAGGCCCACCTTGCAAGAGGATCCTCATTTTTAGCCAAAAAACTACGATCCGGCGCAAGTAGAACTTCTCCTGAGGGGAGGAATTCCACATGACCCGCATCTCTGGATAGAGCCGACAGTTCTGAAAATTCTAGCTCCTGAAGCCAGGCTTAATAGGAATAACGTCTTTCTAAGAAGCATTATGCATGTACAAGACGAGTTGTCAGTATCTGAGGACTAGTTTGAGGACTCATTTAAGAACCATGAGACTGCAGTAGGCCTTTGAGAAGGTTTCTAAGTCTAGCACAGGCTTTAGGAATAGACGTAAAGTAAGATTCTGTTAGGTCTATCTGGTAAACCCCACTGAAAGATCTTCCTCCCAAAGCCGATTTATGAGTAGTAATAGTGCTAGCTGCTAAACCTTTTTCAAACAAGGATCTGAAAAAGGATATAGCTAAGTTAACTTGCATGGTTTTTGTAGTGTTTGATTCTTTCAGGAAGGATGCTAATTTTTTAACAGCTGAGTCATATTGTCTAATAGTTGACTCTCTCTTATCTGATTCTAGGAAGAGGATGTTTTGTGGATCAATGTTAGCATCTTTGTTAGCCACAAACTTCATGAAGTCCATAAAGTTAGGGTCTGAAGAATTCCTGAGGAAGCGAACACAGTCCTCATTTGTACTGATTGTGACAGCTTGGGATTGGGAATCCGTTGAGGTCGGAGACCCAATTCCAGGAGCAGAGGATACCAGTTGCTCTTGGGCCAGTCTGGAGCAATCAGAGCTACTAGTCCCTTGAAAGTCCTCAGCTTGCTCAAGACTTTCAAAAGAAGATTCACTGGAGGAAAAACATAAATTTTTCTCCACTGATTCCAATCTAACGACAGGGCGTCCGTGGCATAAGCCAGAGGGTCCAGGTTGGGGGCCACATAGCAAAGGAGCTTGTGGTTCGCTTGTGAGGCGAAGAGATCCACTTGGAGACCTGGGACTCTCCGGCATATCCACTGGAATGACCCGTCGTCCAGGGACCATTCTGATTCCAGAGGGACCGACCGGGACAAAGCGTCTGCTATCACATTTCTTACCCCCGCCAGGTGAGTGGCGGACAGATGCCATTTGTGTTTGTCTGCTAGGGCAAAGATGGCTATCATGACATGATTCACATGTTTGGATTTGGACCCTCCTCTGTTGTTGCAATGAACTACCACTGCATTGTCCAAAACTAGTCTTAGATGAGACTTTTTCAGGGGAAGAAGTCTCTTCAGGGTAAAAAATACTGCCATTGCTTCCAAGACGTTTATGTGAAGCTGGCGGAACTGAACTGACCAAGTCCCCTGAACTTGCTTGAATTGGGAATATCCCCCCCACCCGGACAGGGAGGCATCCGTGTGAATGGTTAACACTGGAAGGGGATATTGAAGGGGTACTAGTTTGGCCAGGTTCTTCACTTTTGTCCATGGACGGAGCTGATTGTGAAGGATCTGTGGAATTACTGACAACTTGTCTCGAGATTTGGCATTTGCTCTCGATCGCCAAACTCGGTTTATATCTTTCAGCCTTGCTTTCAGGAGGATGTCTGTCACTGAGGCAAACTGAAGAGAACCTAGGATTCTTTCCTGGTTTCTCCTTGATGTTTGTTTGCATTTGAGAAATTGTTTCACAGACTTGGCTACTTTCCTTCCTTTTGACCACCGGAATTGACAGATTGTGGGAAGACAAATCCCATTGGATTCCTAGCCACTGAAACGAGACTCTGGAGTAAGGTCTGGATTTTGTCTCGTTTATCTGGAACCCCAGATGTTCCAGAAATTGAACTACCTTTTTTGTGGCTTTGAGACATTCCTCGACCGTTGGTGCCCAGATCAACCAATCGTCGAGGTATGCTGCTACCATTATCCCTTGAGTTCTCAACTGTTTGAACTACCACTTCTGGCTATTCTTTTCGTGAATACCCTGGGGGCTACATTCAGACCGAAAGGCATCACTTTGAATGAGAACGTCTGATTTCCTAGTTTGAAGCCTAGGAATGGACGGAAGTGCCTGGCTATAGGGATATGATAGTATGCGTCTGTAAGATCGATGGAGCATTGTGAACGGCCCCACGGGGAAGTAAGGTCCTTACTTGCGAGATGGTAAGCATTTTGAACTTGTCGCAACGAATGAAAGAGTTTAGCTTTGACAAGTCTAAGATTACCCTTCTTTTTGTTGAGCCTTTCTTTGGCACGCTGAATAAGCGACCTTGAAATTTTAGATGCTTGACTCTCGCAATAGCTCCTTTCTGAAGGAGTTCCTCCGCGTAATCTGTCAATTCCTTTGATGTTCCTGATAAAATGATTTGATTGGAGGGGGATCTTTGATCCAACTCCAACCCAATCCCTTGGACACGATGCTCTGCCCATTTGCTGAACCCCCACCTGTGACGGAAGAGGAACAGCCTCCCTCCTACCTGGGGATCCTCACTGTTGTTGGGCGGGTTGACCTCCGCGCCCTCCTCTGAATTGCCTTCCCCTTGCCGCTCTCCTGTGCCACGCTGGCGAAAGTGGCCTCTCGCCTGCTTACTCTCGAAAAGCCTATTAAAGGCTGGGTAAGCCTGACCTTCATAATAGAGTTGAAGGCCGGCGAGGACGAGTAGGAGGTTGAGGGTTGCGACTGAGGGACAACAGGAGGATGGGTTGGGCCTGTTTCGAAGTTGATGGTTTGTCCCTGTTGGGTAACTGGGACGGCCTGCACAAACTGGTTTTTTGTTGCTGCTGATGTTTCTGGTAAGGCTGAACCTTCTACCCAGACTTCTTGAGTTTCTTACCAGCAGCAGGGCGGATTCTTGCTTCCTCTTAGAAGAGATGCCCCACCTAGCCCTAAGGCGCTCTGGTTGAGCCTAGCAGTCCTCGTGGTGCACCTCGTTCACAGCGGACTCTGGGAAAGAGGTCCGCCCCCCACAATGCTGGAAGCCAGGAGTCTATTAGGTTCGTGCCTAATAGTGCACTCCTGCAGAACGTGCTTTCAGCAGTTCCTCCTAGCTTGGAAGAAGTCGAAAGCATCCGTCTGAACTGTCTGGAGCTGAGACTTGGCCAGAATCTTGAATAGCGGTTCTGTGCCATAAGACAGTGCCGCCATTTCCGGGTGATAATCAAGGAGTTTGAGGGACCTCCCAAACCTAGTTCGAGCATCGAACTCTGCCTGAATCAAAGTATCAGGCAGCCTTGGAAGCTTCTCGCCAAACTGGTCCATTTGCGCAGTCCCTGGCTTAAGCTTACCAATCGTGAACGTGGCAGGCAAGTTCTCCCACAATTCTCCAAAGGCTGGAAAGAGCGGAGAAGTAGAGTCAGCTTCCCTCAGCTGTGGCATGGGCTCATCCTTGAGGACTGCCTGAAGAGTCGCTTCCACTATTTTTGTAGCAAACGGAAGAGAAGCCTCCTCCTCCGTCGCAAAATAGTGAAAGGACTCTTTGAAAGCCTGGAGCTTAGTGTTGGTACACTCCCAGTCCTCCAGGCAGTGAACCCATTCCCGCTGTGCGTGCTCCCTACTATACAGCACGTTTTCTCGGGAAATCTTGTCCTCTCTAGTGAGGGCCGCCACAGTCAGCCTAGCATATCCAATGAAAGGCTGAGTTAATCCCGGAGGATAAAACTCGAAGTCCTCAATCCTTCGAGTTCCACACTCCGGGACAGAGATCATGCCGTCCTTGAATGGAGCGTAAGCGGCCACTCTCCATGGGTTATCCAAGGAGAGGCTGTAGGGACTCATATGAGGTAGCTGATGAATTGCCAGTACCTGCTACTGGGGAGATTGGTTGAGGAGCCTGAGAAAGCCCAGCTACTCGGTCCTCATTCTCTCTAACTCTGTTAGAGAGATCTTGGATGGATTGGCCCGACTGACTGAGGGTGTTTGACAGCTGCGCAAACATCTGTTCAAACCTGGTTCCGAGGGCGGAGACCTGCGAGCCGACCATCTCTCCCACCAGTTGCATCACCACTGCTGAGAAGGCAGTGGGATCAAAGGAGCTCGGTCCCGCTACTCCAACCGGCGTTGCCGGAGTGGATGCGGTGGAGGCCGGAGAAGGCGTTGGCTCGGCTGGAGCGCGAGCCTTCTCCTTAGAAGCCTTGCTTCTAGAGCTCTTAGAGTATGAAGAGCTCGGCTTTGCCTTCACCGCGTCAGCATAGGAAGTCGAAGACTTCTTTGCTGAAGAAGACGACGACGACTTCTTAGAAGTCGTCTTGTGGAGGGTCTTCTTTCTCTCTGTCCCTTCACCTTTGGGGTGCAGAGAGAGAGCGGGAGAGCGGGTAGGGATCTCAGATCCCGTAAAGCCTTGGAAAGAAGCAGTAGAAGGGACAGGAGAAGATCCAGGAGCGCCCAAGGAAAGACCTTGGGCGCCCGACACACCTACCTCAACCAACAAATCCTCCGCCGCTACCGCCATAGGTTCAATGTTCAGGTCCAAAGTTGCGACGTCTGGGACCGGCTCCTGCGTGGCCGCGGACCCGAACGACTGCTGCACCTCTTGTTGTATGGAAGCGATGAGAGGGGCTGCCGAGATGGGGTCAACGTAACCTGTTGACTTGCCGCCGGGGAAGATCTGAACGGCCAGCTTCTTATCTAAGATGTACGGCTGGCCCTTGGCGGCGTTCTTCCCGAAGCCGCCCACCCACGCCTTCAGGGTTGCTAAGGCGACTTCCTTCACGGTGGCAGCCTGAAAGAGAAGGCGAAATGAAGCTTCGAGCGGCGGGGACGGGGTTTAACAAGCTTATGACTAAGTGTTATTAGTGATACGATCAAGAAGTCTAAAAGTCGACTTACCCCCCCCACCAGCTGACTGACAAGGTCATAGCAAATGGTGCAGGCTTCTGGGTGCCAGACGATCATAGCGTTGTGGGTCGTGGCACACAGGGCGTGAGTCCTGCACTCATCGTGGGCGCAGGGGTCGTAAAGCGTCGCGTTACACCCCAGGACCTGACAGTTGGTAGCCTGTAAGTGGAAAGATACATAAGTATCAGGAGAACACTTACAGCCTAACAATTGCTCCGCTGCATGCCGGAGCATGAAAGTTAGATTAAACCAGAGCCCCGCCATAATACGTGTGGTAACTAGGCGGTTGGAGTTGTCTAAGGCTACGCCGGAGACAGGAGAAAATATCCAACCAGGTGTGGTGGTGAGCCATGAAACCACGACGGAGAACGACGGAGATGGTACACACAAAGTTAGTTAATACTAAAATTCACCGTAAAATTAGGGTACATCCTTATATTTATAACGAAATGTATATAAATCTTTTCCCCGTCTACTAGAAGAGTGCCCGGGTAAGAAGCAAGCTCTCCTCCGGTAGCGGGAAAAAGGGAGGATATAGTAGGCAAGCAACAGACCACTAGTAGTGACCACCCCACCCGCTGGCGGAGCCAGACGAACTATAACCAAAGGGGCCCCGGCTGCAGCGGAGGCTCCGTTCGTTACAGTAGGGGAAGGGTGGGACTGAGCAATAGGGGGGGGTTTCCCGGCGTAACGCGGCGGGAGAGAGAGAGGGGGGGGTGGCCTAACCCCCTCCCCCCTCCCTTCCCTACAAACTAACTACCCGCTCGGTGACCCGGTACCTTAGAGGAAAGTGGTCGCCCTATACCCCACCCCAGCTGGGAGGGAGCTCCTGGCCTCCTCAGAGAAAGAGGGAGGGAAGGCTACTGTGGTTGTCATGGTAACCAAGGAGTCCCCCCAGACCCCACCTCCCTATACCTGGTAGGGAGGGAAGGGGCAGGGTAAGGTGCTATGGAACACGTGACCGCAAGTGGCCTAAGCCGCGATAGCAACACAACCGTGGAAGGGCCACGTGAACCAGACTGTACCAACACATGGGACATGCACCTAGGCTAGCCTAATACCCTAAATAAAACTAATAATACATCGTAAAAGAGGGAAAAGACACTTTTAGTAAAAGAAAAGAAGCCGAGGAGGAGGCAAACTGTTCCGAGGAACAGTTGACTACTCGGAGCCAGCGATAGCCGATGAAGAGCAAGAGCCGGGATGCTGGGCCAGAAACACAGAATAGCCCTAAATACCAAACTAAGAGAAATGGTAAAAGGGCTGTCCTAGCTATAAAAACGATGTAATAAACGATGAACGTTGATATAGTAAGGCCCATAAGTAATCGAAGGTCCCGCAGTATGGGGAGACCGGGAAGGGTTCTTAACATGAGGCGGCATGGCGCCGCCACGAGTCAACCGGGAGATCGTATATGACCTATTAGAAGGAAAATACGGTCCCTGAAGATTAAAATACGGTAAAATACTACTTATGAGGCACTTAACTTAGCCGATGCGATGGCAGCACGTTTTCCTGATGAATAAAAGTGGTATAAATCCCAAGAAAACACGGCACGAGAGAAAAATGCGCACAACGTGTAAGTCTAAAGATTAAGGATGACCGCTAGGGGCGCTGCTGTCCGTGGCGTCAGTAGTAGTAGTAGTAGCGGCAGCATCACCCTTTCGTATCAGCTCTCTCTGGTGGGGATTTTAGATTGGAAGGTCTAAATGGTGAATGACTCGTGGTAGTGATCCCACTCGCCCCTATTCTCATACCGACACTTCTTTTATAGAGTGAGCGAGTCAGTTTTACTGACATTTTCTTAATTTTGTTTTTCTCTTGGTAACTTTTAGATTAATTTTATACCTAGAAAGAATGATATTAAGGATTCTTTCATAGGCCGACACGAGCTGAGCCCAGAAGTTCCACAGTATAGCAGGGTTAGTTGCTCGAGTCAACTTTTGCATTGTCTTTCCCAGTCCCACCTCACCATATCCCTCCTCACCACATCCATTCATCTGATCCATTGACATCCAACACTCCTCCCTATTTTGGAGTTAGAAATGAAGATGGGGATTATTTATTGGAGATGGCTCAGTTTTGAATTAGCCTGTATGAACACAAGGTTTCAAAAGTGAGATAAGTACCTGATAAGTTATGAAAATAAAATATGAGATTTAATACTAAGTGGCAACTTGAGAACAACGCTTGTCCAGTACAAAAATTAAAAAAGTCGCGCGAGTTTTGCTGCATACTGTACAACAGAAGGGAGATGTCATGGATTGTGGTAACTACTGAGGAATTAAACTAACAGAGCATGGATTGAAAGTTTTAGAGAGATAACTGGATGAGAGATTAAGAGAGATTGTAAAGATCGGGAAACAGCAGTATGGATTCATGAGTTGAAGAGGGACGGTGGATGCCATCTTCATAGTAAGACAGCTACAGGAAAAGAGGCTAGAGGGAAACCAGGAGCTCTATTGTGCATTTATAAACCTACAGAAAGCATACGATAGAATCCCAAGAGAAGTGATGTTTTGGTGTTTAAGGAAAAGGAAAGTCCCAGAAAAGTTGGTTAGGCTGGTCGAGATGATATATAAAAGAATCACAAAAGTGATAACAGCAGTTGGGGAAACAGAAAACATTGAAGTTAGTGTTAGATTATACCAGGGGTCAGCATTAAGCCCATTTTTGTTTGTGCTGGTCATGGATGTGTTGAGTGAAGAGATCAGGAATGAAGAGCTGTGGGAGTTGTTGTATGCCAGTGATCTGGTAATTACTGCTGAAAATAAGGAGAACCTACAGAGAAGAGTTGCAGAGTGGGCAGGAGTCTTTAGAGAGGTGTGGCTTAAAGGTGAATGTGAATAAGACAGAGGTTTTGTTGAGCAGTTGGGAAGATAGAGACAGAATAGTAATACTACTACAAGAAAGAAGAGGCTTGATTATAAAACAGGCAGAAAAGTTTAAATACTTAGGATCTACTTGAAGCCAAGAGGGAGGATGTGAGGCTGAAGTTGACAGTAGAATAAAAGCTGCATGTAGGATGCAGCAAGTGGAGAGAGGTAGCTGAAGTGGTATGTGATACGAAAATGCCAATCAAGCTTTAGTCAAGATGTATAACACAGTAATAAAATCAGTGCTGATGTATGGAGCAGAAATATGGGCTCTAACATGAAAAAAGGAAGTAAAGCTTGAGAGAACAGAGCTGAGAAAGCTGAGGTGGATAATGGGAGTATGGTTGCTTGAGAGACTGCAAAATGATGAAATAAGTAGGGCAGGCTTAGTAAAGATTACAGAGGTGATAAGAGTCACAATTAAGATGGTATGGGCAAGTGTTGAGGATGGATGATGAGGAGAGTGTGAAGAGGAAGAAGCTTGGGAGGGAGACAGAGAATTAAATGGCGAGATAAAGTGAAGGAAGATATGGAAAGAAGAGGTTTGGTGGAGGATGATGCCTTTGAAAGAAGGCCGTGGAGAAGGTGCATCAGGCAACCAATCCCATAATGTAGAGATAACAGTGGGAAAGAAAAAGAAGACTCCTCCCTACCACTGGCATGTTATTAGCTTTCTTGATTAGTTCCATCTCCTCTCTTCTTATTACATGGCCATAGTATCTCATACAAACTTCCTTGACCTTGTCCTTTAGATTAGATATACATACATACCTCACATTCTTCTTATATCTTGACTCTCCCTCCATTCCATTAGTGATATTCCAGCAATCCATCTCACCCATTCTCACCTCAGTTCTATCCAACAGTCCCTCCTCTTTCCTCTTAAGTGTCCAAGCTTCTGCACCACATAATATTAAGTACGTACATTTTGAGCCTTAATGGCATTTTCTTGTCTAAAACAACTGCAGTTACTTCTCTTCATTTTCACCATACTTCCTTCACTCTTTCTCTCTCTGCCTTCTTGGTACCTCCTTCCTCTGTTATTATTGATACGAAGTAGTTAAACTCTTTGTTCTACTTTAGCGCTGTACCATCTTCCACTTGAAATTTTACTTTTCTGGGCTCAGCTCGTGTCGGCCTATGAAAGTATCCTTAATATCATTCTTTCTAGGTAAAATTAGCCTAAAATTAACCCAGAGGAAAAACAAAAATTAAGAAAATGTCAGTAAAACTGACTCGCTCACTCTTAAAAAGAAGTGTCGGTATGATATAGGGGCGAGTGTGGAACACTACCACGAGACAAACACCAATTAGAACTTCCCTATCAGAATCCCCCCAAGAGAGAGCTGATACCAACGGGCGATGCAGCCTCTACTACTACTACTAGAGGACGCCACGGACAGCAGCGCCCCTAGCGGTCATCCTTAATTTTTAGCGCCAGCGACAAGTCGCCATTTTCTTGTGCTTGTGCTTTTCTTGCGATTTATCCGCATCTTCATCATGGAACGCTCTGCAATTGCCAAACGGCTAAGTTTACGTAACTCATAAGTAACATTTTACCGTATTTTTGTCTTCCGGGTACCAGTATTTTCCTTTTTTATAGGTCATATACGGTTCCCCGGTTGTCTCGTGGCGGCCATGCCGCCTCGTAAGAATTCCCGGTCCTCCATACTGGGACTTCTTATGCTTATGGGCTTACTTTATCACATTCATTGTTACATCGAGTTTTAGCTAGTTCAGCCCTCCTACCATTCTCTTAGCTTGGTATTTAGGGTGGCTATTATTTATTATTTCTTTCGGCGCCCAGCATCCCGGCTCTTGCTCTACATCGGCTATCGCTGGCTCCGAGTAGGCTCCTGTTTCTCGGAACAGTCTGCCTCCTCCTGGGCTTCTTTTCCTTTTACTAAAAGTGTCTCTTCCTCCTTTCGATGTATTTTTATTATTTAGGGTGTTAGGCTAGCCTAGGTGCTTGTTCCACATATTGGTACAGCTTGGTTCACGTGGCCCTACCACGGTTGTGTTGCTCGCGGCCTAGGCCACTTGCGGTCACGTGTCCTATAGCACCTTACCCTGCCCCTTCCCTCCCTCTCTGATGTAGGGAGGGGCTGGGGACCCCTTGGTTGTTATAACCAAGCCTCATCGCCTTCCTGTCCGACACTCTCCGGAGGTGACCGGGGGGTCCCCCCAGCAGGGGTGTATAGGGCGACCACTATGAGGTACCGGGTCTCCATGCGGTAGTTGGTGAGGCGGGGAGGAGTAGGCCATCCCTCCCCCCTTTTCTTGCTCCCGCCGTGTTTCGCCGGGACCTTCCTCCCCCCCCCCTCCCCAAAGTTGCTCAGCCACCTCCCTCCAGATACGTAAGGAGCCTTCCGTCGCAGGCGGGGCCGCTTTGGTTATAGGATTTTGGCTCCGCTAGCGGGCAGGGTGGGCGCTATGAGTGGTCGGTTGCTTGCCTACTATATCCTTATATCTCTCCCCCGCTACCGGAAGGGAGCTTACCCTTACCTACGCACTCTTCTAGTAGACGGGCGGAGAGAAGTTGTTTTAATTTTGTTATTTTAAGGATATATACCATAATTATAAGATATTTTACAATGAATTGTGTTATTATATTATTTTTATCAACCATCCCCGCCATTGTCCGTCGTGGTTTCCATTACCACCACTCCTAGTTGGTTGATTCTTGTGCCTCCGCCATTGGCGGAGCCATAGCCTATCTTCCAACCTGGTTACCACACGTATTTTGGCGGGGCTCTGGTTTTATCTAACTTTATCGCTCCGGCACCAGCGGAGCATATGTTAGGCTGTAAGTGTTTACTCTGTACTCATGTACTTTTTCACTTACAGGCTACCAACTGCCAGGTCCCAGCCTGTAATGCGACGCTCTACGACCCCTGTGGACATGACGAGTGCAGGTCTCACGCCCCGTGTGCCACGTCGTACAATGAGACGATCGTCTGGACCCCGAAGCCTGCGCTATATGCTACGACCTGGTCGCTCAGCTGGGAGATGGGGTATGTCCATTATAGGCTTACTTATGATTTTACTAACACTTCTAGTCGTAAGTTTGTTAACCCTGTCCAACAATTGGTAGCTAATCTCACCTTTCTTTCAGGCTAGCGGTGTGAGGGAAGTCGCCCTCGCCACCCTGAAAGCGTGGGGTGGGCGGCTTTGGGAAAAAACGCCGCCAAGGGCCAGCCCTACATTTTAGATAGGAAGCTGGCCATCCCGATCTTCCCCGCGGGCAAGTCGACGGCTACGTCGAAACCCCTTGTCCGCTGCCCCATTGATAGCCTCCATCCAGCAAGACCTCCAGCATTCGTTTGGGGTCGTAGCCTCCCATGAGTCGGTTTTCCGGACGTCGCTGCCCTGGACCTGAACCTTGAGCCAATGGCGGTAGTTAGCGAGGATTTGTTGGTTGAGGTAGGTTTGTCGGGCGCCCAAGGTCTTTCCTTGGGCGCTCCTGGATCTTCTCCTGTCCCTTCTTCTTCCGCCTCTTTCCAAGGCTTTGCGGGATCCGAGATCCCTAGCCGCCCTCCCGCTCTCTCTGTACCTCCTAAGGAGAAAGAGAGAACCGAAGACCTTGTCTAAGTCGACTTCTAGGAAGTCGTCTTCGTCTTCTCGGGCCAGGAAGTCGTCGACTTCATATGCCGATGCGGTGAAGGCTAAGCCGAGCTCTTCCCAGTCGAAGAGCTCCAGAAGCAAGGCTTCGAAGGAGAAGGCTCGAACTACCACCGAGTCACTGCCCTTCTCCCGCCTCCGCTGCCGTCCTCTCCGGCTATGCCGGCAGGGGTGGCAAGCACCAGCGCCTGCGTTCCCTCTTCTGCCTCACCAGGGATGATGGAACAGGTAGGGGTGCTGGTAGGTTCCCAAATTTCAGCATTGGGAACACGTTTTGAGCAGATGTTCGCGCAATTATCGAACAGTCTGTCTCAAACTGGACAGTCTATCCAGGACCTCTCTAATAGAATGAGATAGAATGAGGACCGAGTGGCTGGGCTAACTCAAGCTCCTCCCCCAGTCTCCCCTGCATCTAGCACTGGGGGATTCTCCAACTTCCGCCTTACGACTCCTTGCCAGCTTTCTCTATGGAGAATCCATGGAGAGTAGCGGCCTACGCTCCTTTTAAGGAGGCGGGATGATTTCGATCCCGGAGTTTGGTACTCGAAGGATTGAGGACTTCGAGTTCTACCCTCCGGGTCTGACGCAGCCTTTCATCGGGTATGCTAGGCTGACGCCAACGGCTCTCACGAGAGAGGACAAGATCTCGAAGGAGTCAGTTCTCTACAGTAGAGATCACGCCCAGCGAGAATGGGTTTTTCACTGCCTTGAGGACTAGGGAGTGTACTAACACTAAACTCCAGGCCTACAAGAGTCCCTTCACTATTTTCGCGACGGAAGAGGAGGTCTCTCTTCCGTTCGCCACGAAATTGGTGGAGAAGGCTCTTCAGGCAGTCCTCAAGGATGAGCCCATTCCACAGTTGAGGGAGTCGGAGTCTACTTCTCCACTCTTCCCCGCCTTCGGAGAGTTGTGGGAAAACCTGCCAGCTACATTCACGCTGGGTAAACTCAAGCCGGACTGCGCTATGGACCAGTTCGGTGAGAATTACCTAGGCTGCCGATTCCCTGATCCAGGCAGAGTTCGATGCGCGAACTAGGTTTGGCAGGTCTCTCAACTCTCTCATCGTTACGGAAATGGCTGCTCTTTCCTACGCTACGGAACCGCTGTTCAAGATTCTGGCGAAATCTCAGTTTCAGACGGTTCTGTCAGACGCTTTTGACTTCTTCCAAGCCAGGAGGAACTGCCGGAAGCATGTCCTTCAAGAGTGCACTATCAGGCATGAGCCTAATAGACTCTTGGCTGCGAGCATGTGGGGAGCGGATCTCTTCCCAGAGTCCGCAGTGAACGAAGTCCACCACGAAGCTGCTAGACTCAACCAGAGCCTTAGAGCTAGGTGGGGTATTTTCCTCTAAGAGGAAACAGGTGAATCCGTTCCCACTGCTGGCAAGAAACCAAAGAAGGCTGGTAAGAGGTTCCAGCCTTATAAAAAAAACTTCACATCAGCAGCAGTTTGTGCAGGCAGTCCCAGTTACCCAACAGGGACAACCTTCCACATCTAAACAGACCCAACCTTTCCTCCTGGTGCCCCAGCAATCTCAACCATCTACTTCCTACGCTATCTCGCCGGCCTTTCACCCTGCTTATGAGGCTCAAGGCTACTCTCAACGAGGGGTAGGGCGAGAGGTTACTTTCGTCAGCGTGGCGCAGGAAGGGGCACGAGGAGTAGGCAGTTCAGAGGAGGGCGTGGTGGCCAACCCGACCCATCAGCAATGAGGCTCCCCAGGTAGGAGGGAGGCTGTCCTCTTCCCGCCGCCACAGGTGGGGGTTCAGCAATTGGGCACAGCATAGTGTCCAAAGGATTAGGCTGGAGTTGGATCAAAGATCCCCCTCCAATCAAATCATTTCATCAGGTACCGTCAAAGGAATTGATAGATTACGCGGAAGAACTCCTTCAGTAAGGAGCTATTGCGAGAAGTCAAACATCTAAATTTCAAGGGCGCTTATTCAGCGTGCCAAAGAAGGCTCAACAAAAAGAAGGGTAATCTTAGACTTGTCAAAGCTAAACTCTTTCATTCGCTGCGACAAGTTCAAGATGCTTACCCTCTCGCAAGTAAGGACCCTACTTCCGCGTGGAGCCGTCACATGCTCCATCGATCTTACAGACGCATACTATCATATCCCTATAGCCAGGCACTTCCGCCCATTCCTAGGATTCAGGCTAGGAAATCAGACATTCTCATTCAAAGTGATGCCCTTCGGTCTGAATGTAGCCCCCAGGGTATTCACAAAGATAGCAGAAGTGGTTGTACAACAATTGAGAGCTCAGGGAATCATGGTAGCGGCATACCTCGACGATTGGTTGATCTGGGCACCAACAGTCGAGGAATGTCTCGAAGCTACCAAAAAGGTAGTTCACTTTCTGGAAATTCTGGGGTTCCAGATAAACAAAACGAAATCCAGACTTACTCCGGAATCTCGTTTTCAGTGGCTAGGAATCCAATGGGATTTGTCTTCCCACAATCTATCAATTCCAGTGGCCAAACGGAAGGAAATAGCAAAATCTGTCAGGCAATTCCTCAATGCAAACAGACATCAAGAAGAAACCAGGAGAGAATCCTAGGGTCTCTTCAGTTTGCTTCGGGGTAACAGATATCCTTCTGAAAGCAAGGCTGAAAGATATAAATCGAATTTGGCGGTCAAGAGCAAACTCCAAATATCGAGACAAGTTGTCAGTAATTCCACAGATCCTCCGCCAAACCAACTACGGCCTTGGTCAAAGTAAAGAACTTAGCCAAGAAGGTACCCCTTCAATATCCCCTCCCAGTGTTAACCATTCACTACGGATGCTTCCCCTGTCCGGGTGGGGGATACTCTCAGTTCAAACAGGTTCATGGGACTTGGTCAGTTCAATTTCGCCAGCTCCACATAAACGTGTTGGAAGCAATGGCAGTATTTCTTACTCTGAAGAGACTGCTTCCCCCGAAGAAGTCTCATCTAAGGCTAGTTTTGGACAGTGCAGTGGTGAGTTCACTGCATCAACAGAGGAGGGTCCAAATCCAAGCATGTGAACCATGTCATGATAGCCATCTTTGCATATAGCAAACAAACACAAATGGCATCTGTCTGCCACTCACCTGGCAGGAGTAAGAAATGTGATAGCAGACGCCCTGTCCCGGTCAGTTCCTCTGGAATCAGAGTGGTCTCTGGACGTCGAGTCATTCCAGTGGGTAAGCCGGAGAGTCCCAGGTCTCCAAGTGGATCTCTTCGCCTCACAAGCGAACCACAAGCTCCCTTGCTTATGTGGCCCCCAACCTGGACCCTCTGGCTTATGCCACGGACGCCCTGTCGTTAGATTGGAATCAGTGGAGGAGGATTTATATTTTTCCTCCAGTGAATCTTCTCTTGAAAGTCCCTAGACAAACTAAGGTCTTTCAAAGGGATAGTAGCTCTAATTGCACCGGATTGGCCCAAGAGCAACTGGTATCCTCTTCTTTTGGAATTGGGTCTCCGACCTCAACGGATCCCCAATCCCAAACTGTCACAATCAGTACAAATGAGGACTGTGTTCGCTTCCTCAAGAACTCTCCAGACCCTAACTTTATGGACTTCATGAAGTTTGCGGCTAATAAAGATGCTGACATTGATCCACAGAACATTCTCTTCCTAGAATCAGATAAGAGAGAGTCAACCATTAGACAATATGACTCAGCTGTTAAAAAATTAGCATCTTTCTTGAGAGAATCGAACACCACAACCATGACAGTTAATTTGGCTATATCCTTTTTCAGATCTTGTTTGAAAAAGGTTTAGCAGCTAGCACGATTACCACTCACAAATCGGCTTTGAAGAAAATCTTTCAAGTAGGTTTTCAGATAGATTTGACTGAATCTTATTTCACATCTATCCCTAAAGCCTGTGCTAGACTTAGACCTTCTCAGAGGCCTACTACAGTTTCATGGTTCTTAAATGATGTCCTCAAATTAGCTTCAGATACTGACAACTCATCTTGTACGTTCATTATGCTCCTGAGGAAGACATTATTCTTATTAAGCCTAGCCTCAGGAGCTAGAATTTCAGAACTGTCGGCTCTATCCAGGGATGCGGGTCATGTGGAATTCCTCATCAGGAGAAGTTCTACTTGCTCCGGATCGTAGCTTTTTAGCCAAAAATGAAGATCCTCTTGCAAGGTGGGCTCCTTGGAAGGTTATCCCACTTCCACAGGATCCTTCTCTCTGCCCAGTATCAACTCTTAGAGCCTTTCTTTCTCGTACTTCTTCTAGATCCTCAGGTGCTCTCTTTATGAGAGAAAAAGGTGGTACTTTATCAGTTAAAGGCATTAGACAGCAAATCCTTTACTTCATTAAACAAGCCAACCCTGAGTCATTCCCAAAAGCACATGATATCAGGGGAGTAGCCACCTCAATTAATTATTTCCAACATATGAACTTTGAGGATCTTAGGAAGTTTACTGGATGGAAATCCCCGACAGTCTTTAAACGGCATTATTTAAATCCTTGTTAATCTTTAAAGTTTTCAGCAGTAGCAGCGGGAAACTAGTTTCCCCGATTACTGTTAGTAGTTGTAGTATTGATCCAGGTCTCCTTTCTACCTACTTCAACCAACATGCCTCAACCTATCGTCAGGCTACTCAACATCATAGCCTTAGCCGTTGTATCATATAGTGGATTGTCCCTTATTTTTTTTTTTGCTAGGGACAACCATTTTTGTACTGATATGTACTTCAGTGTACCTACCCTTATTTTTATGCTAGGGTAGGACACAATATGTTTGTATATTCACCATTTTGTGTTTGTGATGAACTTCAGTCACAATGTGTTTGTATATATTTGGAACTAATTGTATTTATGATGGATTTCAGTGTACCTACCCTTATTTTTATGCTAGGGTAGGACACATGTATGTATATATTTTGTAATTATTTATTCTAATTAAGTAAATCCCAAATTTGCCTTATTTTACATGCATCTCTGTAATTTTATTTATTTACCATTTAAGTACTTTAAGTTTACTAACATTCTATTATTTTACTGTTATAATAAGTTAGTTTAAGTGCTAATTTGTATGCTGTATTTGATTTACTTATATTATATCCATCATTTTAAACTGTTTTTCATTGTTTCCTTTTCCATCTTGTCTGTTTCTCTGGTACTCTTTCATAGGCCGACACGAGCTGAGCCCAGAAAAGGGATTTTGACGAAGGAAAAATCTATTTCTGGGTGATTGGCTCGTGTCGCCCTATGAAACCTTTTTTATGGTTTGTTTTCCCCCCTTGCAGGACAAGATGTATTTACTGTTTAATTAAGGATGACCGCTATGGGCGCTGCTGTCCGTGGCGTCCTCTAGTAGTAGTAGTAGAGGCTGCATCGCCCAGTTGGTATCAGCTCTCTCTTGGGGGATTCTGATAGGGAAGTTCTAATTGGTGTTTGTCTCGTGGTAGTGTTCCACACTCGCCCCTATATCATACCGACACTTCTTTTTAAGAGTGAGCGAGTCAGTTTTACTGACATTTTCTTAATTTTGTTTTTCTCTGGTAATTTTAGGCTAATTTTACCTAGAAAGAATGATATTAAGGATACTTTCATAGGGCGACACGAGCCAATCACCCAGAAATAGATTTTTCCTTCGTCAAAATCCCTTTTTCAAGCCCTTCTCTACTTCTAATCATTAGCTCTGTCTTTCCAATGCCCCTTTCAATCCTTTCCTTTCTAGGGCTTCTTTCCATGCTAAAAACCTTTCTTGCAGTTCTTCTGTCTCTGCTATAATGACTAAATCATCAGCAAACATCAGTTCCCATAGTTCTTCGTTGTTCTTTAATTCTGATGTCAGTGTATCTATAACGATGAGGAACAAGAATGGACTCAGAGTTGATTCCTGATAGAGGCCAACCTCCACAGGGAATGCCTTTCCCCACATATTTTGTCCGTGTGTATAGTAGTTCTTGCCCCCTCATAAATCATCTTCACTTTTCTAGTAATTCTCTCTTTCTCAAACACTAGTGGACCCTGTCATAAACCTTTTCAAGAGCCACAAAACACATGTAAAAAGCTTAATTTACTCTTTCTTTCTTAACAGCATTATCGACTTCACTCTCTCTGATGTTTGCTATTGATTCTTCTACTGGAGGAACATTTTGCAGTTCTTCACAATCATTCTCATTGTTTAATAGATTAATAAAAGAAATAGTGATTCCCGGAGAGCTTGCGTTAAATAAAAACGTGTTATTTAAACATATTTTCCCCCATAAGAAATAACAGTAAAAATGTGGGTTACATTCCTGGACTTGGGGAACTTTTATGCTAAGTACAACCAAATTGGATAACAGCAACATCCATTTGCTTGTATTTCAACCATCGTATGATAGTAAACAATTATTGTAGTTATGTTATAAACGACGTTATGTAGAATAGGGCTGATATATTTTTATGTAATAACTTTATTTGCTATAGATCACAGATCAGCAAGGAAATATGGTGTTAAATTTAAACAAAGTTGTAGCTGAAGCTGAGAAAGCTGTTCAAGCTGCTAATGACTATTATCGTGTATCGACAACAAGGATAAAACTCCAGTAAAGTTATGCCATCAAACACAACTGTAGAAAAAATCGAGAGAAAATCATTTTAATCAAACTGCTGATCCTGAAACAACAAATTTTACTGTTGTTTTCATGCAAATAAAAGATAAATAACGTAAAGCTCGTATTACGATTAAATCAAGTGAAAATAGCAAACAGAATCACGTCATATTTCTGCTTAAAAATTCACCGTTTAATGAAAAAACTTTGTCTCATATAAGTAAAGTATCTAGGTATTCGTTTAAGCTAACTAGAAGCAAGAAATTTGCACAGAATTGAGTTAAATACAGCAAAATAAACTCGTATTTGCTATCAGCTGATTTCCAAACCAAAACATTGACTACTATGTTATCATTTTATAATACATACAATATTATTGGATACAGTGAAGTCATGTATAACTTTTTAAAAGACTTGTGGAAAAGATGCATATTTGTTATGTTTGTAATTATGAGTATCGCTCAATTATGCCAATGTCGGAAAGAAGCTGATTCTCATTTTGTGTCTTTTTTTTTTTTACTGAATTATCATAGTCAGAATGTATTGAACCTCCAAAATTGGCTTATATTAATAATTACTGTACTGTACATGTATAGAGTATACTGTAGGGTAGGCTATTATATTCATATGTATACGATATACCAAAGTATATATGCTAGGCTAGGAGAATACCTGTACTATGTACGTCAGACAAAAAGAAAAACAGAACAAAATCGTTTTGCTATCAATAAATAAACAAAGTATTTTGCTTTATCAATAAATACAGTACATAAAGTCTTTTGCTTTATTAATAAATACATAAATACATACAGTGCACTGTGCTATGTCTTTCTGTATATTGACAGCTGTCGTCTGCAGTCCTGATGTGTGAGTGATTTGAAAACAACACTCGGGGACCAATTCGCGTTAAATCAAAATTTTTGACCTTTTTAACCATTTTTAAATATTTTCTAGCTCGCGTTAAATTGAAAACGTGTTGATTGAGAGGTGACTACTATATATAATATTATAAATATATATATATATATATATATATAATATATATATATATATATATATATATATAATTATTATATATAATATATAATTCTATATATATATATATTATATATATATATATATATATATATATATTTAATAATATATATAGATATATATATATATATATATTTATATATATATATATATATCATATATATATATAATTAAATGAGAAGCAAACTATATCTATATAAGAAGTAATACAATAATTGTTTTACCTTTACTTATGCTCACAGCTTCTCTTGGAAAAAGGCATGCTGCTGCAATCACTGAAAAACAAGAAATTTTGGGCATTAAAGTTACTGTATTATACAATAAAATAAACTCATTGTAAATCAAAAGAATTGGTTATACACTATTAAAACACACAATCCTTATTAAGAGGTGTGCAAAAAAAGGGATTTTGACGTAGGAAAAATCTATTTCTGGGTGATTGGCTCGTGTCGCCCTATGAAAGTATCCTTAATATCATTCTTTCTAGGCAAAATTAATCTAAAATTACCAGAGAAAAACAAAATTAAGAAAATGTCAGTAAAACTGATCGCTCACTATAAAAGAGTGTCGGTATGAGAATAGGGGCGAGTGGGAACACTACCACGAGTCATTCACCATTTAGACCTTCCAACCTAAAATCCCCACCAGAGAGCTGATACGAAAGGGTGATGCGGCCGCTACTACTACTACTACTACTACTGACGCCACGGACAGCAGCGCCCCTAGCGGTCATCCTTAATCTATGAACATCTTGTCCTGCAGGGTGGGTAAAAGAAGACAGGGTGGGTTTCATAGGGAGGAGCTATAGTCAAAGTCAAAAGGTTAAAATTTCAAGGTCGCTTGTTCAGCGTTCCAAAGAAAGGCTCAAACAAAAGAAGGGTAATCTTAGACTTGTCCCGCTTAAACTTAGCCATCCGCTGCGACAAGTTCAAGATGCTCACGATCTCACAGGTGCGGACCTTTACTTCCCGTGGGGCCGTCACCACCTCTATCGATCTTACAGACGCCTACTATCATATCCCTATTGCAAGAACACTTCCGTCCCGTATCTGGGATTCAAGATAGGAGATCAGACGTTCTCCTTCAAGGTAGTCCCGTTCGGGCTCAACGTGGCACCCAGGGTGTTCACGAAGCTAGCGGAAGTAGTAGTGCAACAGCTCAGAGCTCAAGGGATTATGGTAGTAGCGTATCTCGACGATTGGTTGATCTGGGCCCCATCAGTCGAAGAATGCAACAAGGCCACACTGAAAGTGATCCAATTCCTAGAATATCTAGGATTCAAGATAAACAGATCCAAATCAAGACTCACTCCAGAGTCAAACTTTCAGTGGCTAGGCATTCAATGGAATCTATCCTCACACACTCTGTCGATTCCATCCACCAAAAGGAAAGAAATAGCGAAGTCAGTCAGCAATTTCTAAGTCACAAACTAGCATCCGGGAGAGCTCAGGAAAGGATCCTCGGCTCTCTCCAGTTTGCTTCAGTAACGAACATCTTAATGAAAGCCAAACTAAAAGATCTAACCAGGATCTGGCGCTCACGAGCAAATGTCAGGTCCAGGGACAAGCTATCCTCAGTGCCTCTGATTCTAAAGAACCGGCTTCGGCCGTGGGCAAAAGTCAAGAATCTGTCAGTGTCAGTTCCTCTTCAGTTCCCTCCACCAGGGATCACCATCCACACAGACGCGTCCTTAAGCGGCTGGGGAGGGTACTCCCAAGTCAAAAAGGTTCAAGGAATTTGGTCACCCCAGTTCCGTCAGTTCCATATAAACGTACTGGAGGCAATGGCAGTTTTCTTGACTCTGAAAAGATTACGCCCAACCAAGGTACTCCCACATAAAGCTAGTCTTGGACAGCGCAGCGGTAGTACATTGCATAAACAGAGGAGGCTCCAAGTCGCGTCATCTAAACCACGTCATGATAGCCATCTTCTCCCTGGCAGACAAATTCAGTTGGCATCTTTCCTCCACCCACATAGCTGGAGTGAGAAACGTCATAGCAGACGCCCTATCCCGATCAGTACCCCTAGAGTCGGAATGGTCTCTAGACGGGAGAGTTCGTTCCAATGGATCCTTCAAAGAGTCCCAGGGCTACAGGTGGATCTCTTCGCATCACAAGCAAACCACAAACTACCGTGTTATGTAGCCCCCAACCTGGACCCTCTGGCTTACGCCACGGACGCCCTGGCTGGACTGGAACAACTGGGAGAAGATTTACGTCTTCCCTCCAGTGAATCTCCTTATGAAGGTATTAGACAACTCAGGACATTCAGGGGTCAAGTGGCCTCTAGTAGCCCCGTACTGGCCGAAGAGCAATTGGGTACCCCCATGATTCTGGAACTGGGCCTTCGTCCCTTCGGATCCCAGTCCCAAGCTCTCCCAGTCAGTACAAACGAAGACTGTGTTCGCTTCCTCAGGGATTCTCAAAACCCTAACTTTATGGATTTCATGAAGTTTGCGGCAAAAAGAGATGCGAATATTGACCCTCAGAATATTCTTTTCCTGGAATCCGATAAAAGGGATTCAACTTTGAGGCAGTATGATGCTGCCGTCAAAAAGTTAGCAATCTTCCTGAGGGAGTCAGATATCAGATTCATGACAGTTAATTCTGCTATATCCTTTTTCAGATCTTTATTTGAAAAGGGTTTAGCAGCTAGCACTATTACGACAAACAAGTCAGCATTGAAAAAGATATTTCAATTTGGATTTAACATAGACTGACAGATACCTATTTCTCGTCTATTCCTAAAGCATGTGCTAGACTTAGGCCTCTGTCAGGCCTACGTCAGTTTCATGGTTCTTAAACGATGTTCTAAAACTGGCTTCCGAAACCGATAATGACACATGCTCATTTTATGATGCTCCTAAGGAAAACTCTGTTTTTATTAAGCCTAGCTTCAGGAGCAAGAATTTCAGAACTGTCGGCTTTATCCAGAGATCCGGATCATGTTCAATTCCTTCCCACAGGGGAAGTGCTACTTCTCCGGAACGTAGTTTTTTAGCAAAGAATGAAGATCCTTTGATGAGGTGGGAACCTTGGAAGGTATTACCCCTTCCGCAAGATGTTTCCCTTTGTCCAGTTTCAACCTTACGAGCCTTTCTATCCAGGACCTCCTCTTCCTCATCGGGGCCCCTCTTTAGGAGGGAAAAAGATGGTACTTTATCCACTAAAGGCATCAGGCAACAAATCCTGTACTTTATCAAACAAGCCAATCCTGACTCCTTTCCAAAAGCACATGATGTCAGGGCAGTAACCACCTCAATTAATTACTTCCAGCATATGAATTTTGATGATTTAAAGAAGTATACCGGATGGAAATCGCCGACAGTGTTCAAACGTCACTACCTTAAGTCCTTGGAAGCTCTGAAATTCCCAGCAGTAGCAGCGGGTAACATAGTTTACCCCTGACTCTAGTTAGATTATAGTAGAAGATTCAGTCCTCCTTTCTACCTGCCTCACCCAACAGTTCGTCTATTCCTACCTTGTTCATTAGCTTAGCATTCACCTTGTGTCTTAGCTGCTTTATGATTATATAGTGTCCCTTTTGTCTGGTTAGGGACACACACAGCTGATTACCATACTGATCTCATAGATGTTATCCCCTTTTTTTATTTTATGCTAGGGGATACATCATATTACAATGGTTACGGGTTTTGTATATTAAGTCATATACATTCCTGAGATATATATTTTTTGTGATTGATCAAATATTTATGTAACTTTATATTAATTGCTATTTCTATTTTGATACATGTTGTTACACAGATTTATTGATGATAGGTAATCATTTTACCTATTTGTATATATGTAAATTACCTTGATATTATTAACATAATTAGTTTTAAGGGTAATTTAAGCATAATTCTGATTTTGTTTTACTGTGTATTTGTATCTTTTTAGCAATTATATTCATTCATTTATTTGTATCTTTTATTTGAGACCTATTTTGTTTTATTATATTCTGTTTACTTTCTTTACACTCTGGCTGTTTCTCTGTACGATTTCGCGCAAGCGACACGAGCTGAGCCCAGAAAAGGATTTTGACGTAAGGAAAAATCTATTTCTGGGCGATTGGCTCGTGTCGCCAGCGAAATACCCCCCCTACCCGTCCCTTCGCTCAAGATTGTCTGCTAACTTCAGGATGGCCACCAGAGGCGCAGCAGTCGCAAGCATGGGATGGAGTAGTAGTAGTACGAGCTGCTCTCTCTGTGGGACGGCTCCCCTCTTGGAGGGTTTTGTAGTGGGAGATTTCTATTGGCATTTGGCTCGTGGTAGTGGTCTCACTCGCCTAGTGTTCATACCGACACCCTCCTAGAGGGTGAGCGAGTCAGTTATACTGACCTTTTTCTTTATTTTATTTATTCTCTGGTATGTGTTAGTACATTTACCCTAGAAATAATAGATTAAAGGATATTTCGCTGGCGACACGAGCCAATCGCCCAGAAATAGATTTTTCCTTACGTCAAAATCCTTTTTCTGGGCTCAGCTCGTGTCGGCCTATGAAAGTGTACCAGAGAAACAGACAAGATGGGAATAAGGACAAATGAAAATCAGTTGTAAAAAAAGAGATATATAATATAAGTGAATCAGGGACATTACAGTATACAAACAAAGTACTTAAAGCTAACTTATCCTAAACAATGACATGATAAAGAAAGCAAACAATGTATAAAGTATTAAAAATAATTATATAAACATAGTAATATCCAGTAATGTAATGGCAAAATAACAAAATTGATTCACTTAAGTAAGATATTTACATAATATACAAACACATTGTGTTCTACCCTAGCATAAAAATAAGGGTAGGAACACTGAAGTACATTATAAGTACATAGTGTGGATGTCCCTAGCAAAAAAATAAGGGACAATCCACCAATATGATTCCAGCGGCTAAGGCTAGAGTATCCGAGTAGCATGGCAATAGGGTGAGGCATGTTGGACGAGGTAGGTAGAAAGGAGACCTGGATCTATACTACGACTACTATACAGTATCAGGAGAAACAATGTTTCCCGCTGCTACTGCAGAAAATTTTAAAGATTCCAAGGACTTTAGGTAATGACGTTTAAAGACTGTCGGAGATTTCCATCCAGTATACTTTTTAAGATCCTCAAAGTTCATATGTTGGAAGTAATTAATTGAGGTGGCTACTCCTCTGATGTCATGTGCTTTTGGAAATGAATCAGGATTGGCTTGTTTAATGAAGTAAAGGATCTGTTGTCTAATTCCTTTTACTGATAAAGTACCACCTTTTTCTCTCATAAAGAGAGAACCTGAGGATCTTGAGGATGTACGAGATAGAAAGGCTCTTAAAGTTGTTACTGGCAGAGAGAAGGATCTTGCGGAAGTGGGATGACTTTCCAAGGAGCCCACCTTGCAAGGGGATCCTCATTTTTAGCCAAAAAACTACGATCCGGCGCAAGTAGAACTTCTCCTGAGGGGAGGAATTCCACATGACCCGCATCTCTGGATAGAGCCGACAGTTCTGAAATTCTGGCTCCTGAAGCTAGGCTTAATAAGAATAATGTCTTTCTAAGAAGCATTATGAATGTACAAGACGAGTTGTCAGTATCTGAGGCTAGTTTGAGGACATTCATTTAAGAACCATGAAACTGCAGTAGGCCTTTGAGAAGGCCTAAGTCTAGCACAGGCTTTGGGAATGACGTAAAGTAAGATTCTGTAGGTCTATCTGGAAACCCAATTGAAAGATCTTCTTCAAAGCCGATTTATGAGTAGTAATAGTGCTAGCTGCTAAGCCTTTTTCAAACAAGGACCTGAAAAAGGATATAGCTAAGTTAACTGTCATGGTTTGTAGTGTTTGATTCTTTCAGGAAGGATCTAATTTTTTAACAGCTGAGTCATATGTCTAATAGTTGACTCTCTTTTATCTGATTCTAGGAAGAGGATGTTTTGTGGATCAATGTTAGCATCTTTGTTAGCCGCAAACTTCATGAAGTCCATAAAGTTAGGGTCTGAAGAATTCCTGAGGAAGCGAACACAGTCCTCATTTGTACTGATTGCGACAGCTTGGGATTGGGAATCCGTTGAGGTCGGAGACCCAATTCCAGAAGCAGAGGATACCAGTTGCTTTTTGGCCAGTCTGGAGCAATCAGAGCTACTAGTCCCTTGAAAGTCCTCAGCTTGCACCACAGTCTAATCAACCCTTACTTCCATCACCGGCCTACAACCAGACTTATGAGGCACATACTTCCTTTCAGAGGTATGCTCCTAGAGGAACTAGAGGACGTGGTACCTCCAGACGGGTCGGCGGGAGGAGGGGAAGGCATCGCAAGAGCCAGACCCTACAGAGGAGGTAGAGGTTCAAGACCAGCTGCCAACAATGAGACAGCCAAGGTAGGTGGGAGATTAGCTCTATTCAAGCACAGGTGGACATTCAACACCTGGGCACACAGTGTCATATCAAAAGGTCTGGGATGGAGGTGGAAGAAGGGACCACCTCCCCCATACAAGTTTTTTCAAGACCGGACACCAGATCTAGTAGCTTTCACTCAGGAACTACTCCAGAAAAGGGCAATAAAAAGAGTCAGGAACATCAAATTTCAAGACAGACTATTTTCTTTCAGTCCCCAAGAAGGGCACAGACAAGAGGAGGGTGATTCTAGATCTTTCACGGCTCAATTCCAGTATAGTATGCGACAAATTTCGCATGCTACCGTGACCCAAGTGAGAACCTTACTTCCCGTGGAGCCGTCACCACCTCTATAGATCTTACCGATGCTTATTATCATGTGCCCATAGCAAGGACCTTGTCCCCTTACCTAGGGTTCAGGTTAGGAAGAGAAGCTTACTCCTTCCGAGTCATGCCGTTCGGCCTCAATATTGCTCCCAGGATTTTCACCAAGTTGGCGGACGTGGTAGTCCAAGAACTTCGGAGTCAGGGAATTCTATTGGCTGCATACCTGGACGATTGGATAATTTGGGCTTCCAACAAAGAGCAATGTCTGGAATCAACCCACAAAGTCATGAGATTTCTAGACCATTTAGGTTTTCAGATAAATCTTCAAAAGTCAAGACTGGTCCCCAGCTCCAAGTTCCAATGGTTGGGACTACAGTGGGACCTCCAGACACACAGGTTTTCAGTTCCTTGGGAGAAGTGCAAAGAGATTGCGAAAGCCACAAGGCAGTTTATAAGAAACAAACTAGCATCGAGACGGGCCCAGGAAAGGATTCTAGGCTCCTTACAGTTTGTAGCAGTGACCCAACCAGTACTGAAAGCCAGACTAAAAGACTTCAACAGAATTTGGAGAAGTCGAGCCAATATAGGCTTAAGAGACAAGCTATCAAGAATTCCCCAGCTCTTACGCAAGAGTCTAAAACCTTGGTCTACAGCCAAGAGTTTAGCAAAGACAGTACCACTTCAGTATCCTCAACCGGATCTGGTGGTTCATACAGACGCATCCCAAAGCGGATGGGGAGGCCATTCCCCTACTCAAAAGTTTCAGGGAAAATGGTCCAAGTCCTTCCAAAGATTCCATATAAATGTGTTAGAAGCTATGGCAGTTTTCCTTACTCTCAAAAGAATGAATCCAAAGAAAGGAATACATATCAGGTTAGTCCTCGACAGTGCAGTAATTGTTCACTGCATCAACAGAAGGGGCTCCAAGTCCAAGTTCGTAAATCATGTGATGATTGCGATCTTCTCTCGAGCACAAACGTCGCTGGCACCTATCAGCCACACATCTAGCAGGAGCCAGGAACGTAGTGGCAGATGCTCTGTCAAGGACATCCCCATTGGAGTCGGAATGGACACTAGACGTACAGTCGTTTCAATGGTGTCCAAGCAGGTCCCGGGTCTTCAAGTGGACCTTTTTGCCACGGAGTCAAATCATCATCTTCGATGCTATGTGGCTCCCAACCTGGACCCTCTGGCCTTTGCCACAGACGCATTGTCTCTGGATTGGAATCTTTGGAAGAAAATTTATTTATTTCCACCAGTCAATCTCCTGATGGAAGTCCTTCACAAGCTCAGGACATATCGAGGGAAAGTAGCCTTGATAGCCCCCTGGTGGCCGAAGAGCAACTGGTTCCCTCTAATACTGGAATTGAAGCTCCGTCCCAGACGGATCCCCAATCCAATACTGTCACAAATAGTACAAACCAAGAAAGTATACGCTTCCTCAAACAGTCTACAAGCCCTAACTTTATGGAGTTTATGAAGATGGCAGCTCTTCATGATTCTGGTATTGATCCGGAAAATATTACATTCCTGGAATCTGATAAAAGAGATTCTACTCTTAGACAGTATGACTCTGCTCTTAAGAGGTTGGTTAAATTTGTGAAAGAAAAGGAAGTGCAGGTTATGACAACCAATCTAGCAATTTCATTTTTTAAAGAATTGTTTGATCAAGGCTTAGCTCCTGGTACTATTACGACTATGAAATCTGCCCTTAAAAAGATTTTCCTGGTAGGGTTTGGGATAGATTTAACTAGTTCCTATTTCTCCTCTATCCCTAGAGCTTGCGCAAGGCTGAGACCTATACATAGGCCTCAGTCTGTTTCCTGGTCTCTAAATGAAGTTTTGAGCCTGGCTTCCAGTATTGATAATGAATCCTGTCAGTATTTAACCCTACTTAGGAAAACTCTATTTTTATTAAGTTTAGCCTCAGGAGCAAGAATTTCTGAACTGTCGGCCTTGTCTAGAGATCCAGGCCATATAGATTTCCAACCTAATGGTAATGTTTTACTTTCACAGACAAAACCTACTTAGCCAAAAATGAAAGTCCACAAGATAGATGGACTCCTTGGTCAATAGTTCCTCTCCCTCAAGACGCTTCTCTCTGTCCAGTTCAATCTCTCAAATCTTATTTAGATAGAACGTCATTTAAGTCATCAGGCCCCTTATTCATGAGAGAAAAAGGAGGAACAATTACTATGAGAGGTATCAAACAACAAATTCTTTACTTTATTAAACAGGCAGATCCTGACTCATTTCCCTGGTTCATGATGTCCGGGCAATTGCTACCTCTATTAACTATTTTCAGCATATGAATTTTGAAGGTTTGAAAAAGTACACTGGGTGGAAATCTTCGACAGTTTTCAAACGCCACTACCTTAAATCTCTTAATGCACTTAAGTTCCCTGCCGTGGCTGCAGGAAGTATTGTAGTTCCTGAAAACTCTTAACTTCCTCTTTCTTTGACACCTCCTTTTTTATTTCCCACTTGCCTGCCTCACCTAGTTGTTCAACCCTGCTTTCCTCTCCCTCGGGCCTTCAACAGGCACGGGTGGGGAGTTTTGTATTAGCTTGTTTTAAGAGATCCTTTGGTACCAAGTACTGCTGTATTGTTATAATTTTGTATTACCTTTAGACTTTACAGGTGAACTCCTGTAGCTGTACATAAATTCATTTTTTGAATTCTCTCATTTTGTTAAGTTGAGAAAGGTCTTTTGTTAACAATACAAGTTTTTTATATACTGGGGTTTATGTATATTAAAATTCTTTTTTATATTTAAATGGTTTAGTTCTCCTTCCTTGTTACAGTATTTTCTTTATTTTCAGCTTGCCCCATTTCTCTGGTACGATTTCACCGGTGACACGGCTTGAGCCCAAAAAAGGGATTTTGACGGAGGAAAAATCTATTTTTGGGTGAGGAGCCGTGTCGCCCGGTGACCCACCTTAGTAATATCTTGATCTCCCACCCGGTGGTGGTACAAGCTGAGGGTTGCTAACTCTAGATGTTGTAGATGGCGCTTGGGAGGAGGGTGTTGGTTGCGGGGAGGCGGCCTGTATAACGGCACCTCGTATGTTGGGGATTGTTGACGAGGATCTTTCTGTGGGGTGAAGGAAACGTGGCTGTATTACTCGCCCCTGGTTTATACACGACATTTTTATTTTAAAAAAGTGCTCGCCTGAGGGTAGTAACCTCAGTCAGTCCCTTTGGTTTATTCTCTAGTATATTTAGCATTAGTTTTATATATTAGAAATGGCTAACGAGACATTTCACCGGGCGACACGGCTCCTCACCCAAAAATAGATTTTTCCTCCGTCAAAATCCCTTTTTTCTCCACTGATTCCAATCTAACGACAGGGCGTCCGTGGCATAAGCCAAAGGGTCCAGGTTGGGGGCCACATAGCAAGGGAGCTTGTGGTTCGCTTGTGAGGCGAAGAGATCCACTTGGAGACCTGGGACTCTCCGGCATATCCACTGGAATGACCCGTCGTCCAGGGACCATTCTGATTCCAGAGGGACCGACCGGGACAAAGCGTCTGCTATTACATTTCTTACCCCCGCCAGGTGAGTGGCGGACAGATGCCATCTGTGTGTCTGCTAGGGCAAAGATGGCTATCATGACATGATTCACGTGTTTGGATTTGGACCCTCCTCTGTTGATGCAATGTACTACCACTGCACTGTCCAAAACTAGTCTTAGATGAGACTTCTTCGGGGGAAGAAGTCTCTTCAGGGTAAGAAATACTGCCATTGCTTCCAGGACGTTTATGTGAAGCTGGCGGAACTGAACTGACCAAGTCCCCTGAACTTGCTTGAATTGAGAATATCCCCCCCATCCGGACAGGGAGGCATCCGTGTGAATGGTTAACACTGGAAGGGGATATTGAAGGGGTACTAATTTGGCAAGGTTCTTCACTTTTGTCCATGGACGGAGCTGATTGCGAAGGATCTGTGGAATTACTGACAAACTTGTCTCGAGATTTGGCGTTTGCTCTCGATCGCCAAACTCGATTTATATCTTTCAGCCTTGCTTTAAGGAGGATGTCTGTCACTGAGGCAAACTGAAGAGAACCTAGGATTCTTTCCTGGTTTCTCCTTGATGTTTGTTTGCATTTGAGAAATTGTTTCACAGACTTGGCTATTTCTTCTCTTTTGACCACCGGAATTGACAGATTGTGGGAAGACAAATCCCATTTGATTCCTAGCCACTGAAAACGAGACTCCGGAGTGAGTCTGGATTTCGTTTTGTTTATCTGGAACCCCAGATGTTCCAGAAATTGAACTACCTTCTTTGTGGCTTTGAGACATTCCTCGACCGTTGGTGCCCAGATCAACCAATCGTCGAGGTATGCTGCTACCATTATCCCTTGAGTTCTCAACTGTTGAACTACCACTTCTGCTACTTTCGTGAATACCCTGGGGGCTACATTCAGACTGAAGGGCATCACTTTGAATGAGAACGTCTGATTTCCTAGTTTGAAGCCTAGGAATGGACGGAAGTGCCTGGCTATAGGGATATGATAGTATGCGTCTGTATGATCGATGGAGGATGTGACGGCCCCACGGGGAAGTAAGGTCCTTACCTGCGAGATGGTAAGCATTTTGAACTTGTCGCAACGAATGAAAGAGTTTAGCTTTGACAAGTCTAAGATTACCCTTCTTTTTGTTGAGCCTTTCTTTGGCACGCTGAATAAACGACCTTGAAATTTTAGATGCTTGACTCTCGCAATAGCTCCTTTCTGAAGGAGTTCCTCCGCGTAATCTGTCAATTCCTTTGATGGTTCCTGATAAAATGATTTGATTGGAGGGGGATCTTTGATCCAACTCCAACCCAATCCATTGGACACGATGCTCTGTGCCCATTTGCTGAACCCCCACCTGTGACGGAAGAGGAACAGCCTCCCTCCTACCTGGGGAGCCTCACTGTTGTTGGGCGGGTTGACCTCTGCGCCCTCCTCTGAATTGCCTTCCTCTTGCAGCTCTCCCTGTGCCACGCTGGCGAAAGTGGCCCCTCGCCCTGCTACCCCTAGAAAACCTATTAAAGGCTGGGTAAGCCTGGCTTTCATACATAGAGTTGAAGGCCGGCGAGACTGCGTAGGAGGTTGAGGGTTGAGACTGAGGGGACAACAGGAGGATGGGTTGAGCCTGTTTTGAAGTCGATGGCTGTCCCTGTTGGGTAACTGGGACGGCCTGAACAAACTGCTGTTGCTGCTGTTGCTTCTGGTAAGGCTGGAACCTTCTGCCAGACTTCTTAAGTTTCTTACCAGCAGCAGGGGCGGTTTCTTGCTTCCTCTTGGAAGAGATGCCCCACCTAGCCCTAAGGCTCTGGTTGAGCCTAGCAGCCTCGTGGTGCACCTCGTTCACAGCGGACTCTGGGAAGAGGTCCGCACCCCACATGCTGGAAGCCAGGAGTCTATTAGGCTCGTGCCTAATAGTGGCCTCCTGCAGAACGTGCTTTCGGCAGTTCCTCCTAGCTTGGAAGAAGTCGAAAGCATCCGTCTGAACTGTCTGGAGCTGAGACTTGGCCAGAATCTTGAATAGCGGTTCTGTGCCATAAGACAGGGCCGCCATTTCCGTGATGATCAGGGAGTTAAGGGCCCTCCCAAATCTAGTTCGAGCATCGAACTCCGCCTGAATCAGAGTATCAGGCAGCCTTGGAAGCTTCTCGCCAAACTGGTCCATTGCGCAGTCTGGCTTAAGCTTACCAATCGTGAACGTGGCAGGCAAGTTCTCCCACAATTCTCCAAAGGCTGGGAAGAGCGGAGAAGTAGATTCAGCTTCCCTCAGCTGTGGCATGGGCTCATCCTTGAGGACTGCCTGAAGAGTCGCTTCCACTATTTTGGTAGCGAACGGAAGAGAAGCCTCCTCCTCCGTCGCGAAAATAGTGAAAGGACTCTTGAAAGCCTGGAGCTTAGTGTTGGTACACTCCCAATCCTCTAGGCAGTAAACCCATTCCCGCTGTGCGTGCTCCCTACTATACAGCACGTTCTCTCGGGAAATCTTGTCCTCTCTAGTGAGAGCAGCCACGGTCAGCCTAGCATATCCAATGAAAGGCTGAGTCAATCCAGGAGGATAAAACTCGAAGTCCTCAATCCTTCGAGTCCCACACTCCGGGACAGAGATCATGCCGTCATTAAATGGAGCATAAGCGGCCACTCTCCATGGGTTATCCATGGAGAAGGCTGGTAGGGACTCATATGGAGGTAGCTGCAGAATGCCAGTACCTGCTACGGGGGAGATTGGCTGAGGAACCTGAGAAAGCCCAGCTACATGGTCCTCATTCTCTCTAACTCTGTTAGAGAGATCCTGGATGGATTGGCCCGACTGACTGAGGGTGTTTGACAGCTGCGCAAACATCTGTTCAAACCTGGTCCCGAGGGCGGAGACCTGCGAGCCAACCATCTCTCCCACTTGCTGCATCACCACTGCCGAGAAGGCGGTGGGATCAAAGGAGCCTGGTCCCGCCACTCCAACCGGCGTTGCCGGAGTGGATGCGGTGGAGGCCGGAGAAGGCGTTGGCTCGGCTGGAGCGCGAGCCTTCTCCTTAGAAGCCTTGCTTCTAGAGCTCTTAGAGTACGAAGAGCTCGGCTTTGCCTTCACCGCGTCAGCGTAGGAAGTCGAAGACTTCTTTGCTGAAGAAGACGACGACGACTTCTTAGAAGTCGTCTTGTGGAGGGTCTTCTGTCCTCTCTGTCCCTTCACCTTCGGGGGTACAGAGAGAGCAGGAGAGCAGGCAGGGATCTCAGATCCCGTAAAGCCTTGGAAAGAAGCAGTAGAAGGGACAGGAGAAGATCCAGGAGCGCCCAAGGAAAGACCTTGGGCGCCCGACACACCTACCTCAACCAACAAATCCTCTGCCCCTACCGCCATAGGTTCGATGTTCAGGTCCAAGTTCGCGACATCTGGGACCGGCTCCTGCGTGGAGGCGGACCCCGAACAAGCTGCTGCTGCACCTCCTGCTGTATGGAAGCTATGAGAGAGGCTGCCGAGATGGGATCAACGTAACCGGTTGACTTGCCGCCGGGGAAGATCTGAACGGCCAGCTTCTTATCGAGGATGTATGGCTGGCCCTTGGCGGCGTTCTTCCCGAAGCCGCCCACCCAAGCCTTCAGGGTTGCTAAGGCGACTTCCTTCACGGCGGCAGCCTGAAAGAGAGGGCGAAATGAAGCTTCTAGCGGCGGAGACAGGGTTTAACAAGCTTATAACTAAGTGTTATTAGTGATACGACCAAGAAGTCTAAGAGTAGACTTACCCCCCCCAACAGCTGACTAACAAGGTCGTAGCATATGGTGCAGGCTTCTGGGTGCCAGACGATCATACCATTGTGGGTCGTGGCACACGGGGCGTGAGTCCTGCACTCCTCATGGGCGCAGGGGTCGTAAAGAGTCGCGTTGCACCCCAGGACCTGACAGTTGGTAGCCTGTAAGTGGAAAGATACATAAGTATCAGGAGCACACTTACAGCCTAACAATTGCTCCGCTGCATGCCGGAGCGTGAAAGTTAGATTAAACCAGAGCCCCGCCGTAATACGTGTGGTAACTAGGCGGTTGGAGTTGTCTAAGGCTACGCCGGAGACAGGAGAAAAATATCCAACCAGGTGTGGTGGGGAGCCATGAAACCACGACGGAGAACGACGGAGATGGTACACACAAAAATAATTAAAACTAAAATTCACCGTAAAATTAGGGTACATCCTTATATTTATAACGAAGTATATAAATTTTTTCCCGTCTACTAGAAGAGTGCCCGGGTAAGAAGCAAGCTCTCCTCCGGTAGCGGAAAAAAGAGGATATAGTAGGCAAGCAACAGACCACTAGTAATGACCACCCCGCCCGCTGGCGGAGCCAGACGAACTATAACCAAAGGGGCCCCGGCTGCAGCGGAGGCTCCGTTCATTACAGTAGGGGTAGGGTGGGACTGAGCAATAGGGGGGGGTTCCCGGCATAACGCGGCGGGAGAGAGAGAGAGGGGGGGTGGCCTACCCCTCCCCGTCCCTACAACTACCCGCTCGGTGACCCGGTACCCGAGACAAGTGGTCGCCCTATACCCCAGCTGGGAGGGAGCTCCTGGCCTCCTCAGAGAGAGAGGGAGGAAGGCTACTGTGGTTGTCATGGTAACCAAGGAGTCCCCCAGACCCCTCCCTATACCTGGTAGGGAGGGAAGGGGAAGGGTAAGGTGCTATGGAACACGTGACCGCAAGTGGCCTAAGCCGCGATAGCAACACAACCATGGAAGGGCCACGTGAACCAGACTGTACCAACACATGGTACATGCACCTAGGCTAGCCTAACACCCTAAATAAAACTAATAATACATCGTAAAAGAGGGAAAAGACACTTTTAGTAAAAAGAAAAAGAAGCCCAGGAGGAGGCAATCTGTTCCGAGGAACAGTTGACTACTCGGAGCCAGCGATAGCCGATGAAGAGCAAGAGCCGGGATGCTGGGCCAGAAACACAGTATAGCCCTAAATACCAAACTAAGAGAAATGGTAAAAGGGCTGTCCTAGCTATAAAAACGATGTAATAAACGATGAACGTGATATAGTAAGCCCATAAGTATAAGATGTCCCAGTATGGGAGACCGGGAAATCTTAACACGAGGCGGCATGCAGCTGCCACGAGTCAACCGGGAGACCGTATATGACCTATTAAGAAGGAAAATACTGGTCCCTGGAAGACTAACAAACAGTAAAATACTACTTATGAGGCACTTAACTTAGCCGATGCGATAGCTGCACGTTCCATGATGAATTCAAGTAGAAATCCGAAGAAAACACGGCACGAGAGAAAAATGCACTCAACGTGTTCGTCTAAAGATTAAGGATGACCGCTAGGGGCGCTGCTGTCTGTGGCGTCAGTAGTAGTAGTAGTAGCGGCCGCATCACCCTTTCGTATCAGCTCTCTCTGGTGGGGATTTTAGGTTGGAAGGTCTAAATGGTGAATGACTCGTGGTAGTGTTCCCACTCGCCCCTATTCTCATACCGACACTTCTTTTATAGAGTGAGCGAGTCAGTTTTACTGACATTTTCTTAATTTTGTTTTTCTCTGGTAATTTTAGATTAATTTTGCCTAGAAAGAATGATATTAAGGATACTTTCATAGGCCGACACGAGCTGAGCCCAGAAATATAAGAAGTGTTACCTATTTAATTGTTTTACAACTAAGAAGAATTTAAGATAACCGCATAAGAGAATGCTTTATATTAGTGAACATCTCAAAGAGTATGACAGATGACTGACATGACTTTCACCTATCGACATGGATTCTGACATTTTCATATGCAACTTCCTATCAGAATACCATTGTCCTTTTCTTATTTCACCAGCAGATCCAATATAATTTTAATATGGCAAAAACATCCTGAACTCTACATTAAATATGAAATACAACACAAAATACAATCTCCCATGACAAGAGAACTTCAGATAGTTTCTTCTTTCTACTACCTACTTCCCATCCGCCTACCATTACCTCACAGCTTGTTACATCTTCCTTTAAAATTCATTAGCAATTCCCTTGAATCCAACTATAAATTCAGTATAACTGTAAAAAATATTTCAAAAAGATTTTCAAGAGAAATTCTGATTTAACAATTTGCTAAAATCTCACAGTTCTATAAGTATGGTAACTATAAGGAATACCACTTTTAGTCTTCCAACTAAACTTAGTGGATGGTGCAAATGTTCTTTGCATGGTTCCTTTGGACTCCATCTGCAACTTACTATCTTTTATTTTCATCCATTCCAATTGGTAATTTCCCACCTAGCTGATAGGCCTCATCAACCTTTCCCTGTTCCAATTTTCACCCCTAACTAAAGAAAAAATAATTTAAGGAAGCCCCATTAGAGCAAAAATTTTATTCTGTGGTTTAAACAAACTATGAAGGACTTAAAAACACCTAGATACAATATGGTATATAATATACTTGAGATAATATAATAAATATAATCTATAGTTCAATATTAATACAGGCAGTCCCCAGTTATCGCCGGACTTGGTTAATGGCAAACCAGTTTTAAGGCGCTAGCCATAAAATCAGCAATTTATGGCGCCGTAACGGGCCGAGTTTCGGTTATCGGCACCATAAGAAGCTGATAATAGAGTATGGCGCCATAACATACCTAACAGAGGTGCCATTAACTGGTTATTGGCACCATAAACCGCTGAGTTTCAGCTAATGGCGGCTTTCGCTTATCAGCACCCCGCCGAGAATGAAACCCCTGCCAATAACCAGGGACTGCCTGTATAACTTGCATTTTTCCCAGACATACAAACCTTGAAGTCCTTTCTATATGTATAATGTTCATTCACTGCTGGCTCAGTTGTTGAAACATGTTAACAAAATGGTTAATGGTGGAAGATAGGCAAGCAGCAGAGTACCTCTTGTTACCCGTCAATACCCTATCACTTTTTCCTTTAATGATAGACAAAATTAGGAATAGTCAGTGGTAGGAGTACTATAAAGGAATTCAGGTTTGTATACTTATGAAAAATGCAAATCACCTTTAATTTGCAACTTGTTCCTACAATATAAACATTCTTTGACAAGGATCTATGACACAAGTTAGACTGTGGAGAACATGAGTCACATCCCACTCTGGAGGCAACAGCCCTGAGGTGGCCAAGAATTTCCAAGGCTCCAATGAACATGGACAACTCTGCCAATGAAGAGATGTCCAACCCTTCAGTCCAAAGCCCTGGCTCAAGAAAGTGTCATACTTTCAAAACAGGAATTCAAAGTAGCATGTCTCCATGAATGAGGACAAGTAAACCTACAGTCTGCTGAAAGGTAACTCCAAGCAGAGAAAAACCTTGTCTAAAATGCCAACTGGAAAATAGGGCCCACTTCTCTAGTATACACATTAGATGAGGATACCTCAAAATGTGTGGGAAACAGAGAAAAGTGACCCGAGGGGTAATCCTGGGTGCCTCAACTAGAAGAACTAGCAGATCATGGCACCACTCAGCACAAGATCAATAAGTGGCACCAGGATTATCAAAGACTTGGAATAACAAACACATGTTTGATATCTGCATATCATATTTAGAGATGCAAAAGGCGTAGATGTTCAGATTGTTCCTGAGGTTCTGGACAGTACCGTCAATGGTAGCTCAGGATCCGGAACAGTAAAGCATTACATCAGGAGCTTCCTGTCTACTAGTGTGGTAAACAGGTTGATCCCTGAAGCCCTCAAAGCTCAAAAAGCCTTTCCCCATTCAAGAAAGTGTGAACCAATTAACTAACTGCCCCAGGCAATTAAGTTTCTGCTAAAACATTTCCTCTAGCAGGAATGTCCCTGGCTGACAGGTCAACAGCATGGCAAATACCCAATCATGCATTTCCAACAGGCAGAAGTGGAAGAGGACCATCCTCCCCCTCTTGTTGACACACATCATTAAGTAAAGGGCACCGGCCAGCCAATATAAGATGAAAATACAAAATCATGAAAAAATTCATGGAGCTTCATATGGCAATGGAGAATGCATATAAAAAATATTTCATCAAAATTCCTCTTACTTTCATAGTTACAGGGTAATTAGTAAAAATAACTCAATAAGCCAAAATAGTAGTAAACTCCAAAAGATCATCAAAGTAACAAATAACCCAAAGAACTCTTTAAAATAAAGACTTTTGCCATTCGGCCTGAAGTAATTCTAAAGGAGAGAGACCTTCAGGTTATAACAGATTCCCAAGCCATGAGATGGATCCTCTCTTGAAAAAGAGCTTGACATACCAGTCTGGCTTGGTGAGAGCTGTCAGGGACACTGACACGGATGGTTGGACCTGGCTGAACCCCAACATTGTGGCGGGATAACAAGCCTGACATGAGAACTACAGAATGTCCCTCTACCTTCTCCCAAAATTCCTTCAGACCCAGAAAGGTTGCCCTTAACTCCCAACACATTGATATGTTGCTGTTTGTCCTCCAAACTCCAAACGCCTGAAGTAATGAGGCTGCCTAAATGAGTGCCCCAACCTGCAAGGGAGGTATCTGAAAACATAAGGAAGTCTGGTGGCAGAGACCGCAGAGGAACACCTTCCAAGAGATTCTGATCATCCAACCACCTATGAAGATCTTCTCTCACTTCTGGGGACAGAGGAACCTTATCAGGAGGTCCCCCGCCAGAGACCTGAAGTCCCTTAGTCTCATTGCAGAGACCAAAGATGAAGTCGCCCACGAGGGACCAGCGTCTCCAGAGGAGATAAAATTCCCAGAAGAACCTGCCACTGATGAGCTGACTGATCTGGCTGCGACAGGAAGTCGTGCGCCACTGCTCACAACTTCTCCAACCTCTGATCTGACGAAAAAACCCTTGACGCTGCTGTACGATGGCCATGCCTAGATAAAGAATTCCTTGACTGGGTACGAGATTCAATTTCTCTAGGTTCACCAAAATGCTGAGTTCCAGACAAAACTGACGCAGGCGATCTCTGTCTTGCAGTTTATTCTCTCTGAAACTCGCTACGACCAACCAGTCATTGAGGTACCTCAGCAGGCGGATCCCTTGAGCATGAGCCCAAGTTGAGACGAAAGAGAAGATCCTTGTGAACACCTGAGGGGACGTGGTCAATCCGAAGCACAAAACTTTGAATTGGAACACCTTGTCTCCAAGAGAGAAGCGAAAGAACTTCTTGGACGACGGATGAATAGGGATTTGGAAGTATGCGTCCCTTAGATCTATTGACAGCATGAAGTTGTTTTCCCTCACTGCTGCCATCACCAATTGCGGGTTCTCCATCTTGAACCTCATCTTCCTGACAAAATTATTCAAAGTGGATAGGTCAATCACAGGCCTCCAACCCCCTGACGCCTTCGGCACCAAGAAGATGTGACTGTAAAACTCCTGAGACAGACACACCACTTCCTCTATTGTACCCTTGTCCAACATTTTCTGCAGAGCTAAGAACTTCGGAGAATCGTGGGAATACACTCGCCTGAGCAGAGGTCTGTCCAACAGCGGGGGGGAGAAGTCGAATGGTAGTAGATACCCCACCTGAAGAACATCTACTACCCATTTCTCCGCCCATTACTCTGCCACTTAGCCCACTGGCCTGCCAGACAGCCCCCCACCCGTGGCAAAGGAGAGGGAGAGGCGCCCAACCTAACGACGACCCCCTTATTTTTACCCCTGGAGCCACTCCTTGGCCTGTAAGAATGGGGCCGATAGGGATGTTGGTCATCTGACTTAGGCTGAGACAACAAATGAGAGGGTCCAGCTGAAGCCGAATTTCTAGACGGCTTACTAGGTGACAATCTCTAAATTTGTTGCTGAGGAGGAGGAGGACGACAAGACTCCAACTTGGAGACAGCCTGGTGCACTGACCTGTCCTTCATGTCAGCTTGCTGCCAGTCTATCACGTCCTCCAACTCAGTCCGAGGAAACAGGAACTGAGAATCCAACAAATCCCCATTCCTGAGGGCCAACAAGGACTCAGGGTCAACTGATCTTGCAATCCTGGACAACACTGCGTCTCTTCTGATCAGAAGATTAACCCACAAATTGACACTAAGATGAATAAGATAAGAAAACGCCTTGCCCCCAGACTGTAACAAACTGGCATGAGATGATGCACTCACCAACCATTCTGCAGACCTGTCAGACGCAATCTTGGCAATGGCCATCGACCACAAGTCTAACCACGACACCTCTGTAACATGGAGATTGCTGTAGACTCCATCGCCAAAGCATCCTGCGGTGATAAGGACAGCGCAACTGACCTCACCTGCTCCAAAGTCAACCCTAGCTTGAGACGTATGATGTCTGGGTTAAGTTTTCAAGGCAACAAGCCGACAGAGTTAGTAGTGTAATACTTCTTATGCCTCGTGAGGGGGTGGAGGAAGCAACTTGGAAGAATCCCTTGACCAAAAAGATCCATCCCGGTCTAACACAGAGGCGTTCACCTTCTGCAAGACCGACTGGACATGCTCCAATAAAGGAAGCTGATAAGATGACTTAGGATCTTGCGTAGCCCCCAGCAAGGCTTCCAAGCAAGTAGGAGTGAAATACAACCGGGCCTAAGTCCTACTCTCCAGATTGTTGAACCCATGAATGAGATCAACAACCTCGGTAAAAGAAGACAAAAACTCTTGTGTCTCCCCTTCCTCCTGGTCTGGCAATGGAGCCCGACGACAAGAAGATGCAGGCTTATTCAACATACCTTCCTCATGCAAACCAACTCATGCAGACACAGCAGCCAAAGAACCTGGGGTGCCAGCCAACACAGGCACCAAAGACCTGTCTGGATTGGAGCCGCGCACCAACTCCTGCGACGAACCAATAACAACACTAGGAACACTACTACAAACACTCGCAATAGATGACTTACGTACGTGTCCACGTACGTGTCTGTGGGGAGCAGACACACGTACGTGCACATGAGAAGCATCTCAAACTCTTGATGCAGAATAAGAATTCCTTGGAGTTGAACCACAAACAGCATCATCGGGAGGGGAAGGCGAACACCCTGTCTGCACCACTTCCTCATTTACAACTTTCAATCTTTTCACAGGAACCTTAATATCCTTATGACAATGAATAGGCACTGAAGCAGAAGCAGCAGACAAATCACCAACATACACACATATGTGCGCGGCCGCAACACACTCGTGTCCCGAAGAAGAGGACAACGCAGCAACAGGAGATTGGACAGGGAAAGGATACAAAACACTAACACTTTCAGGAACACGGACGTGCCACTCTTCACTCGTTGACAAAGAAATAACAAAGTCCTTAACCCTCCAACGCTTGATACACCGACATGGTGGAAATGGAGGCGATTGAGGGGAAGAAGACACCACTCCTTCCTACACAGCCTCTTGGCAGGAGAGGAGGGGGGCGACGCAACACGTTTGCTCACAGCCTTCTCAGCAGAGAAGGCAGCAAACCTATCCTCCAAAACAGACTCCAATCTCTTAAGAACCGCCTGACATAAAGCCTCGGACAGATCTGCAAGAGGATGCAGACGACACAGATGGAAGAGGATACGTCCTGGATGGCAGCGATGATGTCACAGGAGCAAATGATGGTGACACAGAGGAGTGAGGCAGCGCAGCAGCCCCAACCGAAGACACCAACGTAGCAGGGAGTGACGTCACTGAAAAAACTGGGAATGATGTCACCAATGGAACTGGGAGTGACATCACCAATGGCTGAGAGAGACGTCACAGCCTCCCTTGACTTGAGCTAGCGGCAGACCTCACTGGTGAAGCAATATGATGATACCCAGGCAGCGCACTACAAAATGGCTGACCGCGGGCACCAACATAGAGAAGGCCAGGGGGAGGAGGTGAGCTAGATGAACCCTGTAGACCACGCGACATCCAGAGTGCCGCCATTTTGGACACCTCCGATTCTGAAACAGAAGAAACTGATGAAATAGCCTCCTCCCTCCCGGGGAGCAAATTAATCCACAAGGAAGAGGGGGCGACATTACACATTAAATCAGCCTGTGGGCCTCCTGATACTTCCAATGACGAATCGATGGAAGAAAAGGAATAAGACACGGGTACACAAACTCTAGCATCATGGGGAGTGACTGAGGAAGAAGACAATGCATCTGAGCGAGGAGATGAAAACCCTTCCCATGAGGGAAGAGTCGAAACTCTACGATGCTCACTCTTCCTATAAAATAACTTCCACTGCGATTTAGGCCATACACAACATTCTGGGCAGGGATTCGTTATAGTACAGAAATTAGAACGACACCTACTGCATGTGGAATGGAGGTTCATAACCGAAGAAGCCAGGAAACGAGAACAAAGGAAACCTTGAGTCCCTAGGCACATAGGTTGGCGAGGCCGAGAAGACACAGAGGAAGCCATAATAACACAAACACAATCACACAGACAAGCAAAAGAGTGAAAACGGGCAAAACAACTGGGTTGGACGGAGAGTGAGCAACCGCGTCGCACATCCAAACGGTTAAGAAAAAGACTAAACGTGATAGCGTGGGGTGGGTGGTCTTTGACCAGTTTTCACCAGATATATGTACGTGTTGCCAGATCTCACGGATTCCTTGCTTTACAATCTCCGATTGTTTAAGCAGATCCAGCTAGTGTTAAGACGGAAGGTTTGTTCGCGTATGAACAAATGTAATATAGTGTATACTAATGTGTGATATAATTTATATTGGTCATTATTTATTGTACAGACCCTGAGGATGCATTCAGCTGAATGTGAAATGCGTCAGAATACATAAATTACTACGTACTGTGTAGTTAAGGATAAAAAGTATGTATAATTAGGGAAAAAAAGTGCTTACAAAGTGGAATATGACAGTTAAAACAGAGAACAAAATGTTTAAATAAGATACATTCTGACACTGTCACAGGTAACATCTTGTCTTTATTCTTCAATTTTTTCAACTGACTACTGTGTATGCACTATACATCATTATGTTCTCATTAATATAAAAAAAGCTAATGTAATCAGATACATAAAATTAAACAGTCATTACATTTTTATATAAAATAATTATAATGGGTGCTCACTTGGTCTAAAAACAATACTTTGAAATTGTGTTTCATACAAATATAAGATAATTTAGAAAAATTTTAAAGCACACGTGAACTTACTTGATACTCTTAAAATGGATGCATTTAGTGATGGAATTTTCATCTTTAATCCTTATAGAACTCCAACCAAAGGTCTCATATGTTCCAAAAACTGACACTTTACCACCATGTAATTACAAAACTGGTCAAATCTTTAGTGCAGTGGCGAATTTCTGAAAAAAATACATATATTTAATATGTTTAAATCTAAAGGTAATTTAGGTACCTAGGGAAGATTCACACAGATTTTCTCATTTCCCAAAATGATGTCAAGGTATTTTATCCTAAAATCAGAGCTACTGTACTGTACATATCAATTTACTCAAACAGAACTGATCTAACACACATGCCATAGATGTAAGAGCCAAGTGTAACAATCACATACCAATCTTCATACATATTAGAATGCTAAAAATGACGAGCGAAACGAAACTCCTGTCTTCAAGGAGGTAGAAGAAAGACTGATATTTTGCTGGGGTATGATCTTAGTCGGTGACCAAGCATCCACTCCATATATGCATGAGTTACCATATGCCACACATTCCTTGCTTTACAATCTTCGATTGTTTTTTTACTGGTTTTCCAGCTAGCACCAGAAGATTATCTTATTATTAAGACCAAATTTGTTTCAAAGACCTCATATGTTCAGTCAACCTAAACACTTCTCTCAATAAGGGACAACCATATGAAAGCACACTGTAAGTAATGTAGGTTACCAGATTTTAAAGATAATCTAATTTGTCCATGATAGGTATACTATACAAATCAGTCTTATATAAAGAGTATTCAAGGTTATGAGGTGTAAAATAAATGCTGAAGCATAGTAACAAGACAGGTGGATGCAAGGCAAGTTACTGCCCACCCACCAGTCAGAAACTCAGCACTTTTCCAAGTGGGATTATAAAGAGGTTCTGGTTTGTAGCTATATCTAAGAAAAATACAGATTACCCTGTAAATTTAGTGTTTGTTCTGACAAGAATACAAACCCTTGCCTTTTATATTAAAAGACTAACTCCTAAGGTTGGAGAATCATCTCTGGGAACTAGCTAGCCTATAACTGGCATCAGTTTAGATGAGTAGTACTAGGACATGGGAAAAACTTCTGTAACTACCTTGTAGTATACCTATTACCAAAGCTCTGGAACCTAATTCCTTATTATAACTACTACCTAGGTATTTACCTACCTACATTTGATACTAGGCTTGAAGAGTTTTTATAGTACTACAATGATCTTGAGTCTCCTGAACATTAGGTAGCCTATACTACCTAGGTAGCCTATTAGCTAGCTACCTACTAATATAGGTACCTAGCTAGTAGCTAGGTAGTACGAAACTCTTGCTCAAATCTGTCACACAAAATTACCATGATAATCAGCAACGTGCTAGGTAGTACTATTATTGTTTACCTACGTCTTACCATTCATTCTAATGGAGCTGGTACTACTACCTAATCACGACACTTACTAGTGGGGTGGTGGTATTAGGCAATAAGTACCTAGGCTAGTAGGTAGGTGAAGTAAGACTATGCTAGACCTAGGTAAAACGTTAATAGGTAGGTAGGTAGTACTAGGTACTAGTATATAGCCCTAGTACTCTACCTTTAGTTAGGCTATGGCAATTAGGTACTACCTAGCTATACCCTGAATTTCCTTGTGTCATTACTTTTTATAAACTAATCTCGTGACTACCTTATAAACAGATTTTCCATAATGTGACTCATTTGTCCCCTGTAGGTCTTTAGTAAATAGTAATGTCAAACCGCTTTCTGTTTGTATACAATAGTACTAACATTCTACCATGGTGAGTATTCTACCCAACAGAGGAAGTTTTGTGAAGTGGACTGGAGGACAATTTTAATTGAAAAACTAGAGGGTAATAAACGTGTATGGATACTTTTAACTTTGTTTCTAATTATCGTCCACCTTTGTTTCTCATTTCATATGCTATAGTTAAAATATAACAGCTATTTTTGTTTTAATTACTTGTTAATCACTGGTGAAAGATTTACGCTTACAGACCATTTACAATTTGAGTTGAAATCTCTAAAGGCGAAATTATGTTAGATACCAAGCAAGGAGATTAAGTAAAATTTAGTAGGAGAGAGGTATCACTTTAAAGAAATTCGACAAAAATGCTTATTCGTGGATTTTAGGTGCTATACTGACTATAATTTTTGTGAATTTCGTCATTGTTTTTAAGGATATCTTCAAGAAGACTGATGGATTGAAGAAGAAATTTACATGCATATACTAGCGTGACAATATAAACATACAACTACTTGGGAAACAATATTCACATTTATGAAAACAAGAGGGAGGAAAGTAACCTCATTCGTTGGCATCTAAGGTCAGCGTTCCATTCACAAATCTCGTTTATCTATTCAGTAAACTGCCTTCCTCAAAATCTGTATATTTTACGTATTTATTTTGAAATAAATGAATCGAAATTCCATGTTTCTTGGCTTATATTAATCGTCTTACAAAAACTTTCTCGTAAAAAATTGATTTGATAGTGTTTTATTTAGCATGTTACTGGAATAAACTATCTACTTAATTAGCCACAGTGACTGTTCAACTCATGGCATGATTATTTTCACTTACATTAACGAAAATTGCGTTGTTCTCCATACGTATCTTACACATTTTTGTGCTGGTCTATTCTCTTTTTTCCAACTATTTTCTAGTCTGATCAACTTAAATTTATCACAAGACTCCTTACACGGATTTATGTGAGCCTATATACACATCCTTCAGTACTATCGAGGAAGGTCTTTATTAGTACTACTGGCTTCGTTGTAAATTGCCTTTTCAATGCTACATAAATTGCCTCGTTTAAAAAATACTTCTACCTATTATAAAAACTACAGTAACTCCAATTAAAATTCTTAATTAAGGAGAGGGGATCGAGATATCTCTGAAATTATTGATGGGAAATATCTCTGAAATTATTGATGCATGGCAATATACGCAGCTTTTTATTTTATGCTGTACGTTACAGTAATCTGCTGTTACCATACAAAGTTTTTTTTCTGTCGTTTAATGCAATGTGTAATATAGAATCAAAGTATGTTAATTCCCTGGTTATGCCTATTTCATCCTCAATATACATAACATGGATATGAAAACCGATTTCTTTATTGCTTTAGTCAGAATAACAATGTAGACAAGCATAACAACTGGTAGGTTTTCTGTACAAAATATATTTTAACAAAATACTACCACTGTACTACATTAGGCAATCCAAATATGGTCAGCTACCGTCTTTCCCCATTTTTTCGGCGAATGTATCAATGTGAGCAATTCATTTAATTTACCAAAGAAGGTACCTATTGATATTTTCGTTTCCTGACCAAAAACATTTCGTGTCGTCAACATAACGAGATTACATTGTCTTTAGATCGTATATAACTACTTAATTTGTTAAAAAATACTGTACTTTAAAGTGGATTGTATATAGAGACATTGTCTTACAAAAGCGATTTGTTTTTAATCTTTGCACCATCCTACAAACAAAAATAAGGCTGGATTTTCCTTGATCCAAACCGCAGGTAATTTAGATAACTACCATGAAACTTAGAATTGCGCGAAACCTGAACAAAACTTAAGTTTTCTAAGTTCTATGTCTATTTATACTCAAACCATGGCTAATTATGCTACCTCAGTTTACTGGAATCTAAAAGAGAAGCTTTTACCAAGAAAAGATAGTTTGACGTACGGGATAAGACCTATGCAACGGACGAGGAGTACTACAAGTGAACGTGTTAGGCAATTTATTACTATCAAGTAACTAATCAGCAAGTGCCTCGTTCATGCCGAAATTGGGTGGTTATGGAGACGTCACTCATTACTATAAAGTACCAGGAATCGTCGCGTGTCATGTTGTTGGTACATTTGTTTTGGCCATCCCATTGGCCAATGGCAAAATGCTGCTGTATAAAGATAGGCTAGCTTTAGTCGGACTAACAGACACATCTCTGCTGGTGGCGAATCCGTAGGTCCGTACCATATCAAGCTTAAACTCTTCGAACAATGCCGGCTTTTAATATAACCACCCAAGGTATATAGTATATAGAATATACCTTGTAACCAACCAGGTATGGTTACTCATACGTGATGGTGGAACGTGATGGTGTAAGAGTAGGGTAAGACGGGTACCACTGAAAAAATGGAAACGTTTTCAACAAAACGTTTTAAATTTAAAAAAGAAAACTCCACTGCTTTTGAATTCCAAGAACTTTGAAGGTCACAAAAGAACTCGAAACAACGAAGGTCTGTGATTGGCTCTTTAGTTTCGCTATGAGCAGACTGATCATTAAATCAGAAAGGCACCTTATGTTGTAGTTATTAGTGCTGGGACAGCTTGTATTAACCCTTGGAGCTCTCTCCTTTCATATTGTTAATTGAGAGTAGTATCCATTCGTCAAAGGTTGTGGTGAAGTGCAGATGTGGCAAACAGAATTATCCCCAAATACGAAACGTTGGGAGTCGAAGATACACCATCACTACTACTCGAAAGATTCACGCTGGCCGGGTCTCATTTTAACCAAAATATTCTATCATATACTTTGATATTAACGAAGTGTATACGCAATAACCGACATGGGGCTGCTCGGCCAATCACAGCATGTCGGCTAGGCGTAGTAGACTACACTTGTTAATATGCGGCCGGGTCAGACGAGTGTTGAATTATACCCAGGACCCACGTTACACCCACACCATGGTAAAGTTATACGTATCACATCGGACACGTCATTGCCGTCTGTCTACCATTAGGTCTGACGCAAAATGGTGTTCAGAATTAAGAGAAACCCAACAGACGAGATATAAAAGAAAAGGAAGAGTAGCTATGTGGTAACATACAAATGAGGACAAAAGAATTCAGAACAATCTGAAATTTAAAGAGCTACTTAATGGAACAAAATTTTATGAATACTCAAGATGCCAAGACCAGCTAACTTGCCATGTCTGTTGGTTGACGAATACATGAAAAATTCTTTAATGTATGCTTGTCGGATAGAAACTACACAGAATTTAGAACGCTTACTTGATAGAATGAATACATTAGAGTACTACATCTAGAGAGAAGAAACTTAAAAATCTAATAGAAAACATAATGAGGATGGTTGAACAATTCAAACAGTCATGAACGATTATATCGAGCGCAGGTTCTTCAGAGTTGGGATTCAGTGAATGACTACAAAGGTAAATTAAATAAAGGAAACCCAGCAGACTGGAAGTGCACATGAGAAACCCAAACCAACTTGCGTGAGAGCTAGGAAAAGGAAGGTTGGAGATTTATGGCAGACGAAGCACTGCGCAGCGTTACTTGGCGTGTAATGCGATGAAAATGTTTGGCTAACAACGTGAAAAACGTATGTCTGCACACACATGTATACACACACACACACACACACACACACACACATATATATATATATATATATATATAATATATATATATATATATATATATATATATATATATATATATATATATATATAACCCATCTGTCATTAATGCGATCTTTCTTTGTAAACTTATTATTATATTTCTTCAGTTTGCTTGAGACAAGAAGTCAAAAGGCCTTGCAGAACCCCATCGTTTCTCTTGCCTTTGTGGATTGTCTATACATATATATATATATATATATATATATTATATATATATAATATATATTATATATATATAGACAATCCACAAAGGCAAGAGAAACGATGGGGTTCTGCAAGGCCTTTTGACTTCTTGTCTCAAGCAAACTGAAGAAATATAATAATAAGTTTACAAAGAAAGATCGCATTAATGACAGATGGGTTAAGGGGTTAAGGTTCTACAAGTTTAAGTCTAACAGCTCAGAATCACGATAATTAAAAGATTATACAAATAAGGTGACTGCACAACCAAAGAATGTTATAAGATTACAACTCATTAACTCTCCTATTAAGAAAAAAATTGTAAGGTGAAAAAAATAAACATACAAATACATAGAAAATATATATAAGGTAACTAATTTGTAATTAAGTCAGTGATTTTCTTTTAGGTCATTCTTGAACATTTTATTAATACAGGAGTCCGAATAATACATACCAGGGCTAAGGTTAAAATGACAATTGGTAGTAAGGTGTATAATAGCAGATCCTAAAAGATTTCGTGAAGAGAAATCTTTCGATCTGGCTTTTACTGAAGTTCCAGTCCAATTTATCCTGTGAATGTTTTCACTTAAATGAGTGAATATAGCATTGGATGTTTGCCCAGTTCTGACAGAATACTTATGCTGTTTCATTCATACTTCTAGACCCTTGCCAGATTGGCTGACATAAAAATAGGGCCAGTCCAAACATGGAGTTTTATATATTATGTTGTCTTTCTTAGGCCTAATTTTTATTATAGGAAAAAAACGAGGTTGATATGAAAAGATTTTAACGATTTTGTTTTCAAAACCACTAAATTAAGTAACCCCTAAGATCATTCTTAGCTTGCCTTACTTTAGTGGTTTTGAAACCATAAAACATTGTTAAAAAATTTTAATGTCAACCTCGTTTTTTTTATTTTAATAACACACTAAAAGGAATATTGATTTAAAAAGTAGCCCTGAAGAAAACAATATAATATGTAAAATTCTATGTTTGGACTGGCCCTCTTTTTATATTGGCCAATCTGGCAAGGATTTAGAAGTATGAATTAAACAGCAAAACGAAAGTCATTGTACAGCTTATTTCCACTTGTAATTTTAACCTTAGCCCTGGCATGTATTATTCGGACCCCTGTATTAGTAAAATGTTCAAGCACGACCTAAAACATTAAATCACTGACTTAATTACAAATTAGTTATCTTATATAGTATATATTTCTATGTATTCATATGTTTAATGCTTTTTTTTTTTAATTTTCACCTTGCAAAAACTGTTATTGTTTACCTATAGGAGAGTTATCGAGTTTCACTATGCAAATTTTTCATCAGGTTCATGGTCAGATTATCGCGTCAGTTATGGAGGAATGATGTAGTGGTTGCATTTGACAACGTTCTCAAGGGTCGCTTCTGAGAGAGAGAGAAAGGGTGTGAATGATGAATGGGTAATTGCTTAATGAACTGCTTGTTTGGCGGTGTCTTGCTCATCAGTGGCTCGGCCACCGAACATGCTCAGCACAGTCAGCAGTTGGAGATTGGCAGTCAGAGAGTCAAGAGCATTCAGTCAGAGCAGTCAGCCAAGAAGTTGTCAGTTGAGTAGTCTGTATGATCTTTTTGGATAAATTGTGTTTTTTGTCTTTTGGTTTTTGAGTAATTGAGTTTGTTGTGCTTTAAGTTCGTATGATTGCCGAGTTGTGAGTAATTTGTGGTGTTTGAAGTTGTAGATTATTGTATAGTCTTGGTGATTATTGGTGTTTTTTTTGTGTTAGTGATTTGTCGCGCTTTGTATATTCTTGGTGCTTGTTTGTTTTGTTTTTGTTTTTTAGTGTTCAGTGGGAGTTGGTGATAGTGGTTCATTGTTTGGTATTTTGTTCACTAGTAGCGGTGGAGTTGTTTTTTGACAACCATATTATGCTGAAGCCATAGCCTCTTGCCCAGATTGTGTTGATTTGTATGGTGAGTACATGTATTTCGAGAGTTTTATATTTTTAGCTTGTTGAGCCAAACGTCCTGTAGCTGGCAGACAGAAAAGATCTGGTTATTACCAGACCCGACGAAGTGAAAGGAGCTGTCTTATTTGATACAACTGACTATAAAGAAAAAATGTTGACTATCATAAGAGACCAGGGTAAGTTCACTGAAATTGGAGCACTTGAATTTCACAATATCACAGTAACAGTGGACAAAATAAACAGATTTTTACGTCTTCTAAAGAAAGAAAATTATAGATGATAATACATACCAGGACTTGTTTGTCATTGAATCATCCTTTGGGGGTTTATATGGTCTCCCAAAAATACATAAACCTAATACACCTATGAGACCAATTTTGGCATCATATAATACACCTAATTATAAGCTGAATAAATATTTGGCACCTTTTTTAGAACCGCTAACCAAAAATAATTTTACTCAGTAATTCTTACTCTTTTAAGGATAAAGTTTTATTGCAGGGCGCTAATTTGAAAATGGCCAGTTTAGACATTGAATCTCTTTTTACTAATGTCCCTGTGGAAGAAACTATCGATATTATCTTAAATAAACTTTTTCCTGAACCAGATTCTGTTTTTAACAGTTACAGTCGTTCGGATTTTAAAACTCTTAGAACTGGCAGTGTGGGACACTGCCTTTGCTTTTGACGGCAAAATTTATAAACAAACGGACGGTGTAGCCATGGGATATCCCTTGGGTCCTACTTTTGCCAACATCTTCTTCATGTGCTCGCTGGAAGAACGCATGTTAGATGAGTGCCCACTCAGGTTCCATCCACTCTTTTATGGTAGTTATATTGATGATGCCTTCACCTTATTTAGATGTGACTGATATTGACTCGTTTTTAGCATATGTTAATACTAAACATAGTAACATTGAGTTTACCATAGAAAAGAGGTGAATAATAAATTACCTTTCTTAGACGTTCTTGTCACTAGGGGTAATGGCTCTTTTAATACATCTGTTTTTAGAAAAAAAGACTTTACTGGTTTAGGATCCAGTTACTATAGTTCTTGTTTTCATGACTTTAAACTTAACTCTATTTTTACTCTCCTCCACAGGGCATTTTTTATTACATTGAAATGGCAGTCCTTCCACCAAGAAAATGGTTTCCTTCCTGGATATTTTACGAATAATTGCTTCCCAATGCCCTCGTTTTATAAAAAAATAGTTCTGCATGTTTCTTAACAAACAATTTGCTAATGTCGCCAAACCCTGTACAGTATCAACTTTGCTTTTTATGCCAAATTCACTTTTTTACATGATGACTTGTTTCGAAAAAAGTTTGCACAAATTGTTCATAAACATTATGGTGCCATTAATCTGAAATTAATCCCAATAAACCCACTAACGATCGGTTCCTTTTTCAGATATAAAGATCGATTAGACAGGTTATTGCTAGTCAGATTGGACTCTCATCGGGGATTAAGTTTCCGTACTGGCTATAGGCTCTCCAATCCCGAACATGCTAACATAAGAAACCACTCACAAAATTGTAAAACATATATCGAAAGAAGTGGTTTTCGTATCATAGGCCAAACAAGCAATGTGTATGAACTCACCATCCTTGAATCATTACTTATTAAACAACTGGTTCCCCAGTTAAATACCCAGACCTCCTCCACACAACTTTTATTTATGTATTGTCATTCTGTCTTCTGCCTTCTTTGCATAAGGTTGGTTAGCTGTCTATGGTCTTGCTTTTGTTTCTGTGTGTGTGTTTTTTTTATTCTGTGTTGTGATTTGTAAATGTTGCTGAATTTTAGATTAATTTTTAAAGTAATTTTTAAAAGTTATTTTAATCACTATCTAACAGATTCCCTGAAGATGTAATAAAGTTATTACGAAACGTAGGAAATAAAGGATTATAATGAATTACAACGTTTCCATGGTCCACCTTCACACAACACACACACACACACATATATATATATATATATATATATATATATATATATATATATATATATATATATATATATAGATATATATATATGTTATAGGCATGCATGTATGTTTACGTAAACCGTTCTAATAAAGGAACTTGTCAAAAACAGAAGTACCTAATGGCTAATATCCGATGGTTAGAAATTAGTGTGCACTATTTTTCCATGACTAAGCTCTGCCTGGCTCACATACATAAAAAGTTCCATGTACGCCACTTGGTTGCTAGAATGAGATGGTTCTAGCTCACCCGAGTTACGTTATTCTCAGAGAAATTTATTATTTCATTTATTTTGAAGTCCACAAAATGTTCACTTGTATCATTTTCAAAATTACGATGATATGACTAGCTTGCCATCCCACGACTCGCTTATCAGCATCTCAAGCGCCCTTCTCTCTCGAGAGATCATTTGACACGGACGCAGGTTGGGGAGCTCCAATTTAGCTGCATTATCTGTGTTTCCACTTAAGAGGTGTGGGTGACATGCCATCTTGTAAGTAATCTGTGTTAATCTTTGCCATGGTTGGCTCAATGTATTGACTAATGATTTTTGTAACCGTGGAGTGGGTCAAAATCACATAATTATGGTCGGAGACAGCGAATTTTGGTGGGGGTTTATAGAATCTCATGGCTGTGTGTCCACGCCTTATGTAACTTTGGTACGTAAATATGAGAGGAAGTAATTTATTTTTGTAATAAAATGGTAAAACTCCAACGTTTTACGTTCAATTTGTCCTTGAGTACGGACTGGAGACTATCCTATAGTGTAGCCCTATCTGCCCTTTTATATCTGGCACGAACTGTTTATTAAGTCGCTGAATAATTTGCGACATTTTGGTCCTTCAAACCAGATGGGCCTAAGGATCCAGTCCTCAAGCAATGACAGCTTGATTATGCTATGTAAAGTGCTAATTTTAGGTCACTCACAGCTGCCCTCGAACCTCCGGTGAAACGAGGGGAGTGGAAGTAAAAAAGTTACTGTAGGCTAGATGCTCTGAAACAGCCTAGTTTGTTTTGTTGCCCACGTTAAGGGCTGTCATGAAGCAAGAGCCTGTGCCAGTGCAAGGCTAGCTTAGTTGTTTTGACCCTCGTGTGTGAGGTGTATTTTTTGAGTCACATTATGAGATTAATCTGCAGCGAGCAGGCCTGACAAACAGGACAGGGCAGGAGAACTGCTAGATGGTTTAATTCTTTGAATTTCATCTAATTCAACGTAAAGAAAGCAGTGTCATTTCCTCTCTCCCTTGCTAGTTTGGAACAAGTTTTTCCACTTACAGTAGTATTAATCTAACTTCCCACATAATCAAAATGGTGGCCACGGTTGAAACTCAAATTGAATCCATTATAGTCCTTCTGACTGCTACCCTAAGTTGCACCCAAAAGAATCTCCTTGATTCACTGAATGAGACTGTGTATCCAAAACTTGCTGGAATGCATTCAAGCTGATGAACAGCAGCTTAGATCGTTGTATTTAAATCATCCTTATTACTAAGCTGTATCGGTACTTTGGCTAGCGTATCGCTGTCTAAAATCAGTCTGCCTCAATTGAAAGAGCTCCCACTGCCCATATTCAATGGCAAAAAAAAGCGAGTTCGCCAACTATAAGGAGCTATTTAACATTCATGTTCAACAACTTGCAGATTTGGACAATGTGGCCAAATACACATATTTAATAGGATCTCTCGAAGTGGATCCACTCAAGGTAATTCAGGCCTTGGGCGTAACTGCCCCTAATTATAGTATAGTCCTTGACTTGTTAGACAAGCACTATGGGAATCAGCATCAAACGCTAGTTATTCTGCAACGCCGACTGGCTGATATCTTTGTACCCAAATGTAATTGTATTGATCTTAAGAATTTTTGTATCAAACTTACCATGCTCAATGAGCAAATTAAATGCCTCAGAGGATCCCCATTGGATCAAGGTTTGTTGTTGAGCCTTATCAACCAAAAACTATTTCAGGGTCAAGTGTATCAGAGAGTGGTTGACTATCTTTGTAAGTGCAACTTTTCCTTAGATGAACTGTTTGAGGCATTAGATTTCCTCATACATAGCATGGAAGATAATTCCTTACAAAGAGGAGACTTGTCGCCGACAACAAGTAAAAAGGGGATGGGTACCAATGTACCACACACGACGTTGTGTCCGTTCTGTATTGGTAACCACACCGCCTTCAGCTGTTCGAAACATTCAACTGTAGCGGCTAAGAAACGCCAATTAATCTTAACTAAATTGCCTCTGGTCACAGCAGTAAACAATATAGTAGTGAAAGAAATCACAAGCTATGTGATGGAGGTTATCACAGCTTAATTTGTGAAAAAAAAGAGACAAGCACTAATCCAGGTCTGTTGTGCCTACAACCAACCATTCGAGTTTTCAATCCTCCTCCAGACCTTCTCATGTAGTTTCACAGCCCGTGAAAAATCACGGATTTAACCGTAACATTAAGCAAAAAGCTCAGCCAAAATAAAAAAAGGAAAAGTCATGTGTAACTACTAAAATGGTCAAGGACGAGCCTTCAACCGAACTGCCAGCTACGTTGTTACCCACAGCTACTGCCACTGTATACGCTCACAATCAACCTTTTCGTACACGTGTTCCTTGACACAGGTAGTCAACGCAGCTTTATCTCTAGTTGGTTGGGAAAAAAGTTGCAACTTCCAGTAATCAAGTGTTTATCTTTGAATAGCTCTCCCTTTGGTTCTCAGATTCCATGAGGATTTTGATGTTGTATCATGTTGTATACACGTAGGGCATAGAATAATTCGATCTAAACTTGTTATTCACAACAACGTTAATACATCCATCCATAATGTTGGTCTTTGTAACATGAAGTATCATTGCAGAACAAGGGATGTATGATGGCTGATGAGGAAATTCATGGAGATATTCTTAAAAATGTCAATCTTCTCATTGGGGCTGATTATTTTAGTTTATTTGTTCTGGGGATGGACAAGATAGATGGAGTGAGCCTGTTCGCCATATGGCCGAGTGCCTAAGTCAGCCCTGGAAGGGTTGGATGTTTCTGTTGTACTCACTTTAAGAGTATGCTTAGTTAATGAAGAAGTTGATGTTGATATGTGGTGGAAGTTAGACACCATTGGAATTGCCCCGCATGAGCAATTCACTACCTCTGAACATGCTGCCATGCATAAGGTCCAGAATAGTATTGTTAGTACCAAACACGGGTATCAAGTTAGCCTACCGTTTCGCAAGTCTTAATGCACTGATAACAATTATCATAATGCTCTCGCGCAACTGAATACGCTTGAAAAAAACTCCTTAAAGATCCCAGTTATTGTAACAACTTTGAAAACGTCCTTCAGGCGTATTTGTCAGCGGTATCCATTCGGGAAGTTACAAATCCCAAAATTGATGGCTATTATTTACCTCACTTTGGCTTGAAGGAGCAAAGTCTCACGACACCCTTGCGTATTGTCTTTAACCCATCGTCAAAAGTTAAAGGGGAACTTTCACTTAACGACTGCTTACACCCTGGTCCTAATTTAGTAGAGCTCCTGTACGATTTGCTAATTAAGTTCCGCCGAAACCCACATGTCTTAATCTCTGACATATCAAAAGCCTTTCATAGAGTGTTACTGCATCTAGATGATGTGAAATATGCTGGTTTCTTGTGGCAACGTGGGCCTACACGAACGGCCATGTACGCCTTTCAGGCAGTTGTGTTTGAGGTCACCAGTGGTCCATACATACTGCAGCAAGTACTCAGAACCCATCTCCAAGAAAGGGGGAGGGAAGACCTTGTTAAACCATTCTATGTGGACAACTATTTGCAAACTTACGAAAGTCTAGATCAGATGGGAAGCGATTATAATGAAGTCAAATCGTTACTGGAAGTTTGCGTGCCGTTAACGGGGTGGGCTAGTAGCAGTGAGCAATTTTGATCAGCAAATAGACTGCCAGGAACCGTGAAAAGTTACCGTGCTAGGGATGGTATGGGATAGACAAGAAGATAGTTTAAGTTTGAAGCCTTGTAAGGAAAAGGGCAAGGATATAGATAATACCAGACTCGGTAAATGCAAGTTGCTCTCATTACTAGTAGCGAACTTTGACCCCTTAGGGCTAGTCAGTCCCATTTTTGTCAAGGGAAAAATTCTCTTTCAGGAATTATGGGAAGCCGGGGTGGGTTGGGACGATGTGCTGTCCAAAGAACAGGAAGAAGCTAGAAAAGTACTTGATGAATTCAATAATGTCCACACATTCAAGTTTAACAGAGGGATCATTCTAGGAAAGACTGAATTGCATCTATTTACCAATGCCTCCAGCAAGGTTCATGGCACCGTAGCCTATGTTATGCAGGGAGAAGATCAGGTAGATACCTTTACATCTAAGATGAGGGTTATGCCCAGAAGGCAAGCCAAGTTAACGATTCCTAAGTTAGAACTTTTAGCCTTGCTGCTAGGGTTTAGGTTAGGCAAACATTTACACAAATTGCTAAATATCACAAATATTGTGGTCTGGACTGATAACTTGGGTGGGCAGCAAGGTAGGCAACAAAAACACTTTAATCTTAAACAGGTTGGGGGAGATTGTTTCCATGCGACAGGAGTGTGGCATCGAACTGCGATATGTCCCCACCAAACAGAACCCAGCTGACATCCTGACCTGTGGCTCTACCTTGAATGAACTGAAACTGAACCACTTGCAGCATGAAGGACCTGCCTCTCTGCGACAAAAGGGGACTGTTGAGCTGTATGTCAGGAAGGAGAAACTCCCATCCAACAATGAGCCCTAATCACAGAGCCCCAAGAGAGCTCAGGGAAGATGGAACAGAGTAGTGTTGATTTTGTCTAACTAATGAAAGTCATGCAACTAGTTTTAAAATTTGGGAATGCCAGGCAGATCTGTTTTGCAAATTAGTATACTTAGGACAAAGACAACAACTTCCTACAGTATGTAGCGGATTAGAAAGTTGAGTGCGAGTACCCACCCTCATTGATAACTTTGTCAGACAACTTAGCTTAGTAATGTTTAACAGCACTGTATATACTCAGAACAGATTAGTTAATGTGAGTAATAGTAAAAACGAGTTAATGTTGCTGCCTTCAAAAGGCTGATTAGTCTTTTTGTACCTTAAGCACCTCCACATTCTCACATGAATTGTGGGGCCAATATTTTAATAACTCTCTTCCGACAGGTTTGTTGGAGCCCAGGGTTGAGGGCTATAACCAAAGGCAGTAGTAGGGAGGTGCAGAGCAAGTATCGTGGCCTTCAAGACTTCTACAACAACCACCACCTCCACCCCTCCTGACTGACCGAGCTCTCATGACACGTCCCTTTGACAAGGTCAGCATAGACCACACTGGCTCTATCCAAGTAGAATATTGGAGTGGGGCAATATCAATTGTCACCTGTTTTGCCAGCTACGCAGTATATCTGGACTACTGTAATGGGCTGGATGCCAATACCTTCGTGTTACTACCGAGAAGATTTGCCGCCACCCACGGCGCCCCCACCACTGTGTACAGCGACAACGCAATGACCTTCCATGCAGCAAGTACCTTTCTGCAGGAAGTGTATGACGAGGATGTCACATGACATTTCTTGCATAGGACGGGGATAAAGTGGATCTTCCAGACTCCAAGGTTTCCCTGGAAAGGGGGATTTTTTGAAAGGTTAATTGGGGTAGTCAAGAGGACGCTAGCCACCACCCTTCGACATAATGTATTCAATGAAGAACAGCTTCGAACCCTCAAGGAGGCAGAGGCTGTTGTTAACAACCGTCTCTTGATGTGCACCTAGGACATGCGTGAGGAAGCCCTAACACCATTGCACCTCATCTGTGGAGATGTAGTTTGTCTGCTACCGCTAGTAGACCCTCATAAGGACATGTATCAAATATTGACCACTAGGCAACTGTGTCAACAATACTTCAGACTGATCGAGACCCTCGATCGTTTCAAACGTTACAGGAGGGAAGGTTACCTGAAGTCACTACAGGAACAACACGACCTTCAAGAGGCCCCCCCCAACTGCATTATGTGAAGGCGACATCGTGTTGGTCAAGGCTGATCAACGAAAAAGCAGTCAATGGCCCCTTGGTAAGATCATCAAAGTATACTCTGACACCAGGGGAATAATAAGGTTGCTGAAGGTACTCTTCGAAAGTGAGAATCACCTGCAAGCAGTACAACACATCGTCCCGCATTAGATCAACACCCACGACAACAAGCGAGAAGAAGCAGAGAACCAGAGCAACGATGGTTAAGATGCAGAGGGAAATGGTTGTAGTCAAGCTGAGATTAGTGATGAAGAGTTGAATCGACAGACTGAAAGACTCGATATAAGTGATCATGAAACAGATAGTGATAGGGATGAAGTGAGTGAAACAGTGAATGAAGTCGAGATCCGACGGAAAAGAAGCTGCTGTTGAACAGAGAAAAAGAATCTTAGAGTGGGTAAAAGGCAATTTAGTGTAGTGTATGTTGTTAACAGTTAAGAGGTGAACTATGAAAGAGTGCGAGTTAGGGAGAGATTTGAAGGTTTTAGGGTTGTGCTAGGTATTTTGTTGTTGCATCTCATGAGACCGAGTGGAGCGGTCCACAGACTGCTTCAACTGCACGATTTGTGTTCATTACTATTGTAACTTTTCATTTCCATTATGCAACTCATATATTGCACAGGACAAGGTCCCTCATTATGAAACTCCCGAAGGAGTACTGGGCAACTGATAGCTATATGCATGTAATCTCTTTGTTGCAATTCTTACGTTAATTGGTTGGTCTCGTGGCATACTTATTTTAGTTTTTATAATTATTGCAGGAATGTTTGCACAATTGAGGAATCATTTTTGTCACCCTGATTGCCACCATTGATGTTGGTCTTCTTCTTCTTCTTCCTAGCTTAAACCCATTTTTATATGGGGTCGCCATTGTGAATGAGTCGTCTCCATCGATTTCTGTATTGTGCCTCATTCTCATTTATACCTTTCAATACCATATCTTCCCCTACACAATCACGCCATCTCTTTCTTGTCTTCCCTTCTTCCGTCTGCCCCACACTTCCATTTCCATCGTATGTCTTCCAACATGACGTTCCTCCCTTCGTAACAGGTGCCCATACCATCGAGACCTTCCTTCCTGTATTTTCTTCGATATTTCAACTACCTTTGTCGATCCTCTTATATACTCATTTCTAAGCCTATCTTCTCTTGTTACTCCCGACATCCATCTCAACATTCTCATTTCTGCTACATCCATCTTCTCTGTTTTCCTCATACTTGCTGTTTCTGTTCCATATAACATTGCTGGTCTGACCACCGTCCTATGAAACTTTCCTTTCAATTTCAGAGGGACCTTCTTGTCACAGAGGACCCCTGATGCAGACCTCCAGTTATTCCATCCTGCCTGAATTCGGTGTCTCACCTCTTGGTCCATGCTTCCATTTCCTCTAATATGGACCCTAAGTACTTGAACTTCTGTACTTTCTTTATTTCTTCCCCACCCAAATCTTATGCTACTTCCACCGTCCTCAGTAATACTGGAACACATACATTCGGTTTTTTTTTATTTGCTTATTCTCATTCCTCTCTCCTCAAGTGCTGCTCTCCACCTCTCCAACTCCTCCCTCCCTTCTGAACACAACACAATGTCATCCGCATATAATATGCACCATGGCGCTGCTTCTCTAACATCCCTGGTCATTACATCCATCACAATGTTGAAGATGAATGGGCTAAGTGCTGACCCCTGGTGTAATCCAACTCCTATCTCAAATCCATCCGTCTCTCCAACACTGCTCCTTACTCTAGTATACACATTCCTGTACATCTCCTGAATAATTCTGACATACTTTTCCGGCACCATCTTCTCCCTCAAACATCTCCAAATTTCTTGCCTTGGCACTCTGTCATAGGCCTTTTCAAGGTCTATGAATACCAGATGCAGGTCTCGTTGTTTTTCTCTGAATTTCTCCATCAGCTGCCTTATGTAAAATATTCCATCCGTTGTGCCACCTCCCTTCATAAATCCTAAGTGTTCCTTCCCTATTCTCACTTCCTCTCTCAGCCTGCTATCTATTATTCTTTCCAAAATCTCCAATGTGTGAGACATTAGTTTTATACCTCTATAATTACTGCATTCCAGGACATCACCTTAACCTTTAAATATAGGTATCAACATGCTTTCCCGCCATTCTTGGTATCTTTTCCTGTTCGAATATTTTTACCATCAGATCATACAAGATGTCTACCCCTTCCTCTCCTAGACTTTCCAAACTTCGACTGGGATTAAGTCAGGTCCTGTTGCCTTCCCATTCCTCATTCTTTTTAAGGCTCGTATCACTTCATCCCTAGATATCCACATTACCATTCCCATGTTTAGTTGTCCATCCTCTCTTACAAGTCTTTCATTTTCTTCATTTAGCAGTTGTTCGAAATACTCTTTCCATCTTTTCAGGATGTCTTCTTCCTTTCTTATGACTGTACCATTCCTATCTTTCATTTGCTTAAAATGGGTGATGTCCTTTGTTCTTTTATTTCTTACTTTTGACAGTTTGAGCATCTTACTCAACCCTTCCTTGGTTTCCAGTTCATTATAAACCTCTTCATATGTCCTTGCCTTAGCTTGAGCTACCACCCTTTTTACTTCTTTGTTTCTTTCTCTTAATCTTTCTCTGTCCAGCTGTGACTCTTCAAATCTCTTCTTTGCCTCCCTTTTACCCTTCACCACTTCCTCCACCTCTTCCCCCCACCACCAGCTCTCCTTTTCCTCCCATACTATTCCAGATGTTTCTCCTAGTATCTCCTTTCCATGTCTTCTAATGCATCAGTATGCATTATGCCTCCACCATTTTCCCACATCTTCAATTCCCAGCACTCTTCTCCTGAACTCTCTCATCTCCTCATTATCCCTCCCTAACAATGTATACCACTTGATTTTCTTTACCCCATTCGTTTTCGTTTTCTTTTCTCTTTTCATCTTTAAATCCATACAAAGGAGCCTATGCTGGGGGCTATGTGGTCACCTGGGATAACTTTACAATTCCTAACTTCCACCAGCCTTGATCTTTTGTAAAGGAGGTAATCTATTTTTGTGCATCTACCGCCACTCCTGTATGTTATCAAGTGGCCCCTCTTCCTTGTGAAGAATGTGTTCACTATTGCCATATCAAAGGACACAGCGAAGTCTACTATACTCTCTCCTGGGTTTCTCTCCCCAATCCCATGTCCTCCATGCACACGTTCAATTACATCCTTTTCATTTCCGACATGTTCATTAAAGTCTGCCCCCACTATAATCCTCTCCTGCTCTTCCAGTTCTTGCATTACCTCACTCATTTCGTTCCAAAAACGGCTCTTTTCTTCCTCTGTGCAGCCCACTTGTGAAGCATAAGCACTAATGATGTTCATTGTTTCCCTCCATAACATATCTTCACTCATAATGCGGTCATTCTTTCTACCCATTTCTGTCATTGCATTCTTCATTTCCCCCAACAACACTACACTAACGCCAACGCCATTCCTACCCTGCTCATTTGCTCCACTATAGATTAGCTTGTAGCCATCACCCAGTCCTTTGGCTTTATTACTCTTCCATCGAGTTTCCTGCACACACAAAATATCCACTTTCTTTATCCTCATCAACTCCGCCAACTCTCTTCCTCTTCCTGTCATAGACCCAATATTAAGCTGGCCTATTCTGATCACATTTGGAGCTCGCTTCTTTAGCTGCACCCGCTCATGATGCAGTAGCCCTCGCCTTGTCACAGAGTTAGGGCGATGTGTCTGTGCATCGTTTACGGAGTACGCCCTAGCACTATCTCATCAATATCACGACTCATTTCATTTGATTCTGGCGTGGGGTTTTACAGTCGGATGCCCTTCCTGACACCAACCCTCCCCATTTATCCGGGCTTGGGACCGGTACCCATTGAGGCTGGCTTGCCCCCACAGGTGGCTAGGTTGCCACCATTGATGTTGGTACTGATAGTAATACGCTATATGACGAGCACTGAATCGATTGCAAATTCCTTGAGGAATTCAGAACGCACTTGTGTATCACTTCATTGCATTGACATTGCCTGAATTGTGTTGTGTATGTTATTACATTGCTATTGAATTTATGTTGCTTTCCATGATGCAGTGCCATTGCTTGATTTTGATTGGATTATATTTTGTCCATTTTATTGTCATTACCTGCTTTAAATTAGTTACATTTTGTACATTGCTTATGACAGTGTCTGTGTTGTGTATTGATATTTCATGTTGCTGCCTTTTGTCAAGTGATCACTCAGTACTGTGACTGTTTGTCGTCGAGAGCTAGACGCGTATCATAGCACTGACGTACACCATCTGGGCCTCGACTCCCTGAGACCATGCTTGCTTGCCCCACCAATTGACTTTGTCGCCTTGCTCTGGGCCTCTTCCGTGGGGGGGGGGGGGCGCGTTGGAATATGTGCCCTATTTTTCCATAACTAAGTTCTGCTTGGCTCACATTCGTAAAAAATTCCATTACACCAATTGGTTGCTGGAACGAGATGGTTCTCATCTGTGTTACGTTATTCTCAGAAAAATTTATCATGTCATTGATTTTGAAGTCCACAAAATGTTCACTTGATTGTTGCATTGTTTTAATTTTATGACCACAGAATGAAGTAAGTCCTTGGAATCATTTTCAAAATTACGATAGCTCGCCATCCCACGACTCGCTTATCAGCCTTAGGTCAGTGCCCTTCTCTCGAGAGATATCATTCGACACGGACGAAGGTTGGGGAACTCCTATTTAACTGCATTTTCTGTGTTTCCACTTGAGAGGTGTGAGTGACAAGGAATCTTGTAAGTAATCTGTGTTAAGCTTTGCCATCGTTGGCTTAACGTATTGAATAATGATTTTTGTAACAGTGGAGTGGCTCAAAATCGCAATTATGTATAATTAAGGTCTGTATAATTTTGGTCAGAGATGGAGAATTTTGGTGTGCGTTTGTAGAATCTCGTGGCCGAGTGTCCACGCCTCATGTTGGCCTAACGTGAATGCAATAACTTTGCTATGTAAATATGAGAGTAAGTAATTTATTTTTGTAATAAAATTGTAAAACTCGACGTTTTTTGTTCAAGTTGTGCTTGTGTACGGGCTGGAGACTATCCTATAGGGTAGGCCTATCCGCCCTTTTACATCTGGCACGAACTGTTATTAGGTCACTGAATAATTCGCGACAAAGTGTCTCAAAATTGTCTGTTGAAACATTCAGATTTGTTGTCAAACTCATTTATATCCGGACAATTAATATTACTTAGAATTACTACTGCAGCATTTGTATTGTAATCATACTTAGTATTAAATACTGAACAATTTTCTGAACGTTATATTCTACAGCTGGACACAAGTAAACGAAAGGTAAATATAACTGAAATAAAGGAGCAACAATAAAAAAAAACCGCGAAACATACTTTCAAATAGTTTATGAATTAATAAGTGTACATTCAACGCACATTAAAAAATATACGGAAAATACAAAATGCGAAATTACCTTAGTCAGGTTAGAACGAAGTAAAATATTATGAAATAAAGATGTTGCAAAATTTACATTTATCTACCATCCATGGTACATTTTCTTTAACCTGATGTGTTGTTCTTCACAATCCAATTAGTGTTTATATACATGGCCTTAAGGTACTTTAGATTCTTAGTATCGGAGGCATTGTCAATAAATTCAGAGTTGGCCTTGAGCTGGGAAAACTGATGTACCTTGAGGTAATTCATGAGGGCCCCCCCCCCCCCAGCACAACCAATGTACTACAAGAAAACAACACAGTAACCCTCTGACCATGACTACTTCGTTGCCATATTCAATGGAATTTGCCGCCTTCCTCCCCTCCAGCGTGCACACACACAACACTCACACTATATATATATATATATATATATATATATATATATATTATATATATATATATGTATATATCATATATATAATTATATATATATATATATTATATATATATATATATATATATATATAATATATATATACAGAATCTTCTAACATACATAATCATATCATCAAATGCAAAACAGAAATCAGGTATGAAGATTTGAAAATTATTGGGCACAAGCAATTCACAAGTACTACTAATTCTGGAAACATTGAATTAATGCTAAACGTGATCCCTCACTGAACTATCAAACGACTGCTGTACCCTTATGTTTATCTTAACTCTGCCTATCTGGAAAAATCTTTGTATATTATGATCTTTGTTTGTTTCTTAGCCTCTGAACAGCAGTCAGTGTCCCAAGTGTTTTAAAATTTGTCTGTATTTACGATATGTTGTTTGTTTTAACTCTGAATACATCTGTTCTTAAATATGTTATCCTTCCTCATCGATCAAAATAAAATCTTTTGTGTTCTGCCGTTGTGAGTTTTAGTTCACCATGTATTTAATTTTTTTATTTATTTATTTTCTCGTTTAATATTTATACAGTGTACTTTATTATTGTTGATATCCCTGAAGATGTGATAGGAAATCACGAAAACTTGAAATAAATGGTTTACTATGTCATCTGCTTCTATGTTCCTGTCCTTGACAGTTGACTCAGATGAATGTAATATGTGCTGGGTTTGCCTTTTACCCCTTGCTATATGTAAATATTATATATATATAGATATATATATATATATATATATATCTATATATATATATATATATAACAATTATAATATTCAATAGAAAGAACCATAAAGAAAATGAAATGGCATAATTCCTGGTTTTTATCTAGTTCATCACACTATATATTTATATATAGCAAAGTTATAAAAAACTGTATCCGTGCTCTAAAATATTATGTTGTAAGAAACCAACTTAAATTGGGGAAAATTGAAACTTTCAATGTTTCCAAGTATTAGTGGCGTTCCTACACACACACACACACACACACACACACACACACACACACACACACACACACACACATATATATATATATATAATATATATATATATATATATATATATATATATATATATATATATGTATATATGTATGTATGTATATATATATATATATATATATATATATATATATATATATATTATATATGTAAGTGTTTACATAATAAAAATATGGAATGTTAGTCCATATATATAAAAGACTAAAACTAAAGAGGTCAACCAGATTGCATGCAGGAATGTGATCGACTAGAGACGCTAAGATAACATGCCGTCACCTGTAGTCATTCAATTGTTTATAAACATTAGTCCAAGCTCCCTGCTTGAGACAACTACCGCGACCTATAATTCAAACGGCCTACGTGATCTGTAGCGTGTCTCATTTTGATTGTGTGTTCGTATGAAACCATGTCATTTGTATGTATGTTCATATGTTCGAACTACTGTCTGTTCCTTCATAACTTGTAACAGAGATGGTAGACAGGCAGAACAGAGTTAGCTATCGTCATTAGAAGACCTGTATCTTTCTTTACCTAAGCTTTATCATGTAGAGAGAACAGAAGTAGCCATCATCATTGGCAGAAGCGATCAAGCTATCGTTATTAGAAGACTTGTACAATCATACCTGATCTTCACCATGTAAAACTTCAGAAGAATATATATATTTTTATACTTCGTGTTTTCTACAAGAACCTCCTCACCGAATCATCATGGGTTTAACTCATCGTCGTAATAACCAACAAGATAATCCTGACTTCGTAAGTGATCTACAAACCCCAAGACACTCCATTGAAGATGGAAGTGCAATACCAACCGACTTAGCGTAAGATTATCGCAAGTCTAACATTACCTCATAGGGCGCCTTATTATACAAGGCAAGAACAGCCCTAAAAGTGGTGGCAAGCGTACCAGAAGGACTCTACAACTTCTCCGAAGATAAAAAAATAATAAATCATGAAGTCAACGACGACGAAAGCAGCAGATTCTTCAAGCAACTTATTATCATCGTTTAGTGAGCGACTTCAGAAAACAACAAGAACTCTTTAACGACGACGAAAGCAAGAGATTCTTCAAGCAAACTTAGTATCATCGTTTAGTGAATAACTTCAAGAAACAAAACCGACGTGTCCTTTTCTACGTCAATGCAAGCTTCGTCTCTCATTAGAATCATTCAAGACATCGTTAGTGAGCGTTTCCGGCACTTCAAGAAACAAACCGAACGCGTCTGCTGCATCGGATTTTCAAGGGCTCGAATCATCCCAACAACGCGCACGGGGAAACTGAAGCCAAACCAGGTCATCCGCTAAATAGAGAAGGAGGACCACAGGCAGTGTGTCGTTATCGGAAACACCGTGACTTCCCACAAAAGCAAGCTAAGTACAATTTTTTATTCATTTGGAGTTTCTTTGAGTGTTTCCTTTACAGGTCGAATTTCGTTATTCCTGTGGCTGAAGTTACGTGACATTCTTAATCTTACTTTTTTTACAGAAATTATATACATCATTGAGATTTCGCTACTGCGAGTTTTTTATCTTTGAGTGTCTGTTTCCAGAAGTTCTACTGAAGTATCATAATCATATATTGTGTTAATTTTATCATTTTTGGGTGATTATTAATCCCTTACGTAACAAATTATATTAAACATGAATATGCGTTTACGCAGTGGACGTCTGTATTTATACAGATGCATGGATAGGGTCGAATTAAGCACCGTAGTGATTAGAAAACACACAAAAAAACAAGTGGAAACACCCGTCAAAAATCTATATAAATTAGAGGTAACACTATTTCGGGTCATGACAATAAATGCTCCTTTGCAAAGTCCCGATCGCAGTTTTAGCCTTGAGTTTTTTGAGTTATATATAAAAAATCGAACCTCAATGACTCAACTTAACTTTAAAAAATATGGCTGGATTGCAAGGAATAACATGTCTGTAAAAGACTTCATCAGGCTAAATGCACTGACCAGGATCCCTCACTATTTCAAATTTTAGCAAAGAATAAAGTAAACAACAGCAAGTACAAACATTTAATAGTGAATGCAGTAGAGATAATTGTCTTAATAGTAATCGCTCAACTCCTAATAGTTCGTCATTCATTGCTTTATACGTAACCAGCAACATAATGCTAAAAACACACAATACGTTGCCGTGGTAATAAAGAGAAGGATCCTAATTATTACAAAAAGAAATAGAAACAGTAGCCCCGTTCAGAATCAACAAGCAAACTCGGTGACTGTGTCACCTAGTCAAGCGGTCAAGGTCAGTCAAAACTGCCGAAGTGTTCAAAGCATAGCAAATTCCACACAATAAGCGACACTAGCAGAGTGGGAAAAAGCGATGTTGGATCATACATCCCAAATACCTTTTTAAAATTAAAAAGGAATTTCCCTATGCATCACACGACCGTATAAAGTAATAAAACAGAGCAGGTTTTCGTTTTTTTTTTTTTTTAATACGTAAGTTATTATAAGTAGTGTTGGATAAAGCCCGACTGTACGCGCCGTAAAAATTAGAATATCTTGTTTATTCCTTTAGTACACGTAATATCCTGTATTTACGGACTCACCGTCTGTTGTTCGAACTTCCCTAATGAGAAGTCCGGATAAGCGAGCGTTTACAGATACCTCTATAATTATAAAAAACATTGATCTGTATCTAGTGTAATTGTAAGATTCATCTAGGGGTATACAAAATATTATCTTACATCCTGCAAAATAAGGGCGTGTTTATCAAATGAAAATCCTATAAACCTTCAAACATATTAAAATCAGTTTGAACAAAAAAAAAAAAAAGAGACAATTAATCAAATAATAACTTATATAAAGGAACTATATTTGGTGTCTCATAATCGTAACATTGTTCAAATGACCCAACAGAATTCTCCCACAACCGCAGTCGTAGTTTGCATGCAAAATTTCGAGAAGCATGCACCCTCGAATGTCTTAGTGCGTGTAAAAAGAACTTTGCTGGGAAATGAAATTTTAATCCTTCCCGACACTCTGAAAATGATAACGATTTCCGCGAACAAAGCCCTAGACACGGTTGACTAGCAGCAACAAGTTAAATATAGGTTAAATCACAAAAACTATACATATAAATATCGCCAATTTTTTTTTTTTTTTTTTGTTTTTTTTTTTTTTATTGTTGCTAATTTTAATCCGCCCAACAGTGCAGATGAACTCCCTTATATCTATCTAAAGTAAATCCGTAAAGTCATTCAAGCAGAGGTGATTCAGCAGAAACTTTTTTTTTATCTTTTACCTGAATACCAGGAAGTTTCTCCACTAGCGATGATCTCTGGGAGAAAAACGGATGTCATTGAAAACCAAAATACGGTCTAAGGACAAACATAAAGCTATATACGTACCTTCGCATAGACTCTCAATGGAATTTCAAAATAGAGATAAAATGACGAAGTTTGAAAAATGTTAGTAATAGGAGTCATTAGGAAATCAAATAAGCCCATATAATGTTTCCCTCAAATGTCATGCCATAAAAAAGATCGGACTTGGCGTATCTGCGTAGATTCTGTCGCTTAAACAAGGAAACGACTCCCGATAGTTTTCCAGTGCGATGTACCAACGACATATTATCTCTGTTAGGTTAGAATAAATTTTTTTCACCAACTTGGACTTACTTAAATGCTTTTACCAGATACCATTCCCTAAGTGATTGTGCTCATACACCGTTTTCAGCACACTCAGGGGACATTATAAATTTTTAACGTATGCGTCCGGCTTACGTTGCGCCCCAATTACAATATAGTGTTAGGAGACTTTTAGGGGATAACCTACATGCCTATATGGATGATCTTGTAATCTTTTCTAATACCTTAGAAGTACATTCACATAAAGTAGAGCTAGTGCTACAGAGACAAAGACAAATAATCTCAGAATAAAATATCTAAATGTGAGTTTTTTAAAACCGAACATGTTTATCTAGGTTTTAGTGTCTAGTCAAGGTCTTAAAGTAGTCCATGGTAAGGTGTCGGCTATTCATAACTTTCCGGTACCATGGTTACGTATTAAAAGGGGGGATACAGCACTTTCGCGCTTTAGTGGGTATTACAAACTCGTATGTAAATATGTAACTCTTCAATCATGACAGCTCCTTTACAGATCTTACGAAGAAGAGCGTAGATTTATTATGGTCTAAAAAGCATCAACAGGCGTTCGATATCTTAAAACGGAATAATGCAGCTCACCTAATTTAAAAATCCCTGATTTTAAATAAGGAATTTTTTCATTTTTTGCAACAGACGCCTCAGACCAAGGGGTAAGAGGGTATTACTTCAGTAATATGATAAACAGTTTTCCTATAGCTTTTTATTCACGTAAACTAAATGCCCTCTGAAAGTAAATATACAGTAATAGGCAAGGAAGGGCTAGGTATCTTTAACTCACTAGTACATTTTAAGTTCATCTCATGGCTATCCTGATAAGTCCTTACTGAACATGAGTCCTTTACCGAGTTTTTCAAAGGCTTTAATCACAGTCCAAAAGGAACTCGGTGACAAATGATCATTCAGGTCTTTGGAGCCAAGAAGATATCTACCTGGGAAAGCAATTATCATAGCTGACGCATTATCCCGCAATCCCGCACCATACTGCAAAGAACCATTAATTGGACTAAAAGATATAGAAACATCCGTTGCCTATTGTTAAAAACCGTATCTAAACAAGAAAATTCCTTAACCCAAGAGATCGCGAGCATTGAATATCTGGGTTGGAGCGCAGAACTGTTACAAACTGAACAAAGCAAGAGTCAACAGACATAACCCAAACAATAAACACTTCGAACGGAAACAGAGTCAGCAGCAATAACACCAACAATAAACACTTCGAACTGAAACAGGGTCAGCGGCTAAGCAAAAAAACAATAAACACTTCGAGCAGAAAACCCAAACCCTAAAGCAAAAGTATATTTTAAAAAAGTATGTGTATCAGAATAATGTAATCAAATGTAATATTATATGTAGGTCCGTGACGAGGAAAACCCGAAGAACACAGCAGATGACTAACGACCAGGTAGTAGTAATAATCTCTTTCATACCAATCGTCATAAACTGGTTGCATTCCGTCATCCAGGGTTTTCCCTACTATGTCACAGAAAGCCAAATCACTGTTTTAACTGGCCTACAATGCTTACAGATATAAAAAAGCACATAACTGATTGTAACACGTGTCATGAAAAACAAGGGACACACTAAGACACCTGTCAGTTAAGGGCCTATCCTGTGCCAAATCAATCCTTGAAAGAATATACGTAGAATTATTTAACAGAATTACGAGTCTGACAGAGGGAATAACACTTCTTAGTGTTAATAGTTCCGCCTTGACACGTTATATAGAATTAATAGCACTAAAAACAAAACAAACACTGCAATGAGTGCGTTAGGAATATTTATGAGTGCTAAATCAGTAAACATGGAATTTCAACACATAATAATCTGTGACTCGGGTGGTGTAAATCAATAATAATCTCCTTAACACGTTGTGTGAATTCCTATCCATTAAGAAAACCAAATAGTATATTTTACGCCCAGAGTCAATCGGTTTGGTAGAATAACGGATAATTAAATAGGAAGTGTCAATGTCTTACGAGTTATAACTCGTGATATTGGATCCGAACTGGATTATAGCGGTTCTCGCGGTTTAAATACCTTTATCATTTATATCTTGTCTACTATAAATAGATGTGCTGCAAGTAGCCTTATACGGTACGCCGCTAGAACACTTTTCCACATATTCAAGCCAACCATTAATTTATCAAAATATATATATATATAAATAAATAAATATAAAAAAAAATAAAATAAATATGGATACAAGTGGAGTCAATATAATACACTCCGTAAGAAGTCGGAAGGGTTACAAAAATTATAATAAAAAAAGGAATCACGATTAAAAATCAATAAGCAAAAAGTAACCATAGGTTAATTAAATATCCAAATGTATATGCGTAAAGATTTGAACTCTAACTTAACGCTTTAGTAATGACAAATAAGCTAAAAGTTCAAACACATATCAAAACCTACTGAACATATTGTCCTGTCCCGGTGATTTTATATTCGTAGTCAATGAAAAAAAAATATATATATTAATAATGATAAATAAATAAATAAATAAAATAAAATAAAAGAGATTTTAAAGTCAGGAAGTCTAGAAGTGAAAATGTTTATCTATGGAATAATCCTATATGAATCTTATACAGGGCTAATAATATATATAGAATTTGTATGGAAACCTTTTTCATTAGTTTGAATAAGGAATATTTAATTAACATAATCATGCAGTTTTTCCCAACATGAAACTAATATATGTTCAATTTGGTAACTGTTTTTTTTTCAGACATTCTTCTCATGTGGGTCGAGTTTATTACAAAATTTATATCCTAAAGTCGTGTATTTATTACAGCAAGTAACGTTAACTTCCTTAAGCTGGTGACGACGTCATCAGTTTCTAGAAGGTCTGTCGCGTTTGCCGTATCAGCATTGATTCCTTTAACCTCAAATATCTGCTTGCACAGGCTTCATCTCGCGCTTGCAAAGCAGATTGACTGGAGAAAGGAATGCTTAGCCCGAACTTCTCATGGGCAAGGCAGACGTTAGGGTACAAGTTGTCTATCGGTATGCGCAATGCGAACTTGCAATCATTTAAAATTAATAAACAAAATAAGGAAATAGAATTCTATAACATCAAAATAATTAATTTTTTTTTCTGAACCTCATGACATTTGAAGTATCAAGTCATGGGAAAAATGTCGCATTTTCTTGAAAACCCAAAGTTTATATAGAAATTAGTTACTTAGTGGGTTTTTCGTTGCATCCCTCCTACCTATTAATAAAGTTTTTAAAATTAACCTCAGAGGATGCACGCGAGAAAATTGAATATGAAACTTTTGTTAGGTGCACATAGGATCAGATTTTATCACAACTTAATTTCAGTTAACGTAGAGAAATACAGAATCATGATTAAAATTCTCTTTGACTCTTATGTTGCCTGGCAATCTTACAAATAGCTCCGTTTTCCACTTCTTTGTCTAGTAATTTACTACCAGTAATATCGAATTTTCTTTGGGATTCGTATTGATATCTGTTTATTTTTTTATAATTATGGATATTTTTACAGTCATCATAGACCTGGATAGGTTCATCATTGTTAAATGCCATGGATAAAAAAGTTTGTACAGCGGACTCTTTTGAATTCCAAAATATCAGCGAATTCATGTGGGTTAAGTCTGGTCTAAATGGCTCTCTCCCCTCCCCTGTATTTGGATGTCCCCGTCTGATTTTACTTTGCCCTTGTGACAAGTATAATTTCACTTGCAGGCTGATTAATGGAACCTGTTACAGTATCCTGCAGTACGAGAGTTTCACATCGCAACTTCAAAAATCGTTCGTCGCTGCGGACGACGGCAGTCGAGTAACAAACCGCCTACAATGTGAAAGGAATAAGCACCATCATGGACTTCTTCGACCGACACCCGTATCCCGACGTTAATCTCGTTTTAATGCGGAATGCTCCGGCGGCTGTCGGAAATCGGCTACAAAAAGGGACATACTTCGACAAATTACGACCCGAAGGATATTCAACTCTACTTTGCTGGCGAAGGACTCGTGCTGGGGATGTTTTTTTTTATTCATCGCGAACGTAATCGTGTAGCTTAGGACGCAGAGAATAAGTATGAGCGCAAAATAGAATGTTGGACCCGCCCAGGCAAATTTTCCCCTTGTTTTAACCCTGTGAAATCGGCCCGTTTCATTTGGCTATAGGTGGTTGTCACCCCCCCCCCCCTGGAACTGTGTAATGGACGAAAAGTTGTTTTCGAACGCTAGTTAAAAGTGAAGTAGTATAACCTCGGTCATGTATCCTATATATATAAAGTATCATGTATCCTATATATAAAATCATCATAAACAGAGTTGACATATATCTTTGTGTGTACGCAATAGGAATCTATTATATAAATGATCATAAATAACAGAATCTAAATATATCTTTGCGTGTAGCGCAATAGGAATCTATTTAAAGTGCACATATATTATTCATAATTATATGAATCCATATACATATGTATAAACAAATCAGGTAGCCTATAATCAATCTGTTATATCTGCAGTTATATATGAGTTAGTATATGGATTAATGTATCAGATATATAACATTTAGCATAAAAATCAACGAATCAATCAGCATAAACATTAATAATGTTATCAATTCATATATGAAATTTTTTATCAGTTAAAATATGATTTTTTATCATGTTAATCTTCATTCTATGCAATTATCAGAGTACATTAGTATTTTCTGTAGCATATGTATCTTAATGAGATGAAGTGAAAAAACTGTATCATTATATATCACGTGATCACTATTATTTACCAATATCATTGTTTTTTATATTTTATTACTTGAATCTGTATTAGTGTACACCATTAATTTTTTTACTTATAAGTTTTTATTTTATATATATCTATATATATTCACATAGTGTCTGTATCACACTCCTATAAGTCAATTGCAAGTCAAGTTTGAGTAATATTCAGTAGTTGGTTTTGGTAGCTGACCGAGCTAATGTAAGTGTTTACATAATAAAAATATGGAATGTTTAGTCCATATATATAAAAGACTAAAACTAAAGAGGTCAACCAGATTGCTTGCTGGAATGTGATCAGACTAGAGACGCTAAGATAACATGCCGTCACCTGTAGTCATTCAATTGTTTATAAACATTAGTCCAAGCTCCTGCTTGAGACAACTACCGCGACCTATAATTCAAACGGCCTACGTGATCTGTAGCGTGTCTCATTTTGATTGTGTGTTCGTATGAAACTATGTCATTTGTATGTATGTTCATATGTTCGAACTACTGTCTGTTCCTTCATAACTTGTAACAGAGATGGTAGACAGGCAGAACAGAGTTAGCTATCGTCATTAGAAGACCTGTATCTCTTTACCTAAGCTTATCATGTAGACGAGAGAAGTAGCCATCATCATTGGCAGAAGCGATCAAGCTATCGTATTAGAAGACTTGTACAATCATACCTGATCTTCACCATGTAAAACTTCAGAAGAATATATATATATCTTCGTGTTTTCTACAAGAACCTCCTCACCGAATCATCATGGGTTTAACTCATCGTCGTAATAATAACCAAAAAGATAATCCTGACTTCGTAAGTGATCTACAAACCCCAAGACACTCCATTGAAGATGGAAGTGCAATACCAACCGACTTAGCGTAAGATTATCGCAAGTCTAACATTACCTCATAGGGCGCCTTATTATACAAGGCAACAGCCCTAAAAGTGGTGGCAGCGTACCAGAAGGACTCTACAACTTCTCCGAAGATAAAACAATAATAATCATGAGTCAACGACGACGAAAGCAGCAGATTCTTCAAGCAACTTATTATCATTGTTTAGTGAGCGACTTCAGAAAACAACAAGAACTCTTTAACGACGACGAAAGCAAGAGATTCTTCAAGCAACTTAGTATCATCGTTTAGTGAATAACTTCAAGAAACAAAAACCGACGTTGTCCTTTTCCTACGTCACGCAAGCTTCGTCTCTCATTAGAATCATTCAAGAAAACATCGTTAGTGAGCGTTTTCCCGCACTTCAAGAAACAAACCGAACGCGTCTGCAGCATCGGATTTTCAAGGGCTCGAATCATCCCAACAACGCGCACGGGGAAACTGAAGCCAAACCAGGTCATCCGCTAAATAGAGAAGGAGGACCAAGGCCGTGTGTCGTTATCGGAACACCGTGACTTCCCACAAAAGCAAGCTAAGTACAATTTTTTATTCATTTGGAGTTTCTTTGACTGTTTCCTTTACAGGTCGAATTTTCGTTATTCCTGTGGCTGAGTTTACGAGACATCTTAATACTTTTTTACAGAAATTATATTACGTCATTTGAGATTTTTCGCTAACTGCGAGTTTTTTTATCTTTGAGTGTCTGTTTCCAGAAGTTCTACTGAAATCATAATCATATATTGTGTTAATTTTATTTCATTTTGGGGTGATTATTAATCCCTTAACGTAACAAATTATATTAAACAGTGAATATGCGTTTACGCAGTGGAACCGTCTGTATTTATACAGATGCATGGATAGGGTCGTTAAGCACCGTAGTGATTAGAAAACACACAAAAAACAAGTGGAACACCCGTACAAAATCTATATAAATTAGAGGTAACACTATTTCGGGTCATGACAATAAATGCTCCTTTGCAAAGTCCCGATCGCAGTTTTAGCCTTGAGTTTTTTGAGTTATATATAAAAAATCGAACTCTGACTCAACTTAACTTTAAAAATATGGCTGGATTGCAGGAATAACATGTCTGTAAAAGACTTTCATCAGGCTAAATGCGCTGACAGGATCCCTCCACTATTTCAAATTTTAGCAAAGAATAAAGTAAACAACAGCAAGTACAAACATTTAATAGTGAATGCAGTAGAGATAACTTGTCTTAATAGTAATCGCTCAACTCCTAATAGTTCGTCATTCATTGCTTTATACGTAACCAGCAACATAATGCTAAAAACACACAATACGTTGCCGATGGTAATAAAGAGAAGGATCCTAATTATTACAAAAAGAAATAGAAACAGTAGCCCGTTCAGAATCAAACAAGCAAACTCGGTGACTGTGTCACCTAGTCAAGCGGTCAAGGTCAGTCAAAACTGCCGAAGTGTTCAAGCATAGCAAATTCCACACAATAAGCGACACTAGCAGAGTTGGGGAAAAGCGATGTTGGATCATACATCCCAAATACCTTTTAAAATTAAAAAGGAATTTCCCTATGCATCACACGACCGTATAAAGTAATCAGAGCAGGTTTTCGTTTTTTTTTAATACGTAAGTTAATTAAATAAGTAGTGGTGGATAAAGCCTGACTGTACGCGCCATAAAATTAGAATATCTTGTTTATTCTTTAGTACACGTAATATCCTGTATTTACGGACTCACCGTCTGTTGTTCGAACTTCCCTAATGAGAAGTCCGGATAAGCGAGCGTTTACAGATACCTCTATAATTATAAAAAACATTGATCTGTATCTAGTGTAATTGTAAGATTCATCTAGGGGTATACAAAATATCTTACATCCTGCAAAATAAGGCGTGTTTATCAAATGAAAATCCTATAAACCTTCAAACATATTAAAATCAGTTTGAACAAAAAAAAAAAAAAAAGAGACAATTAATCAAATAATAACTTATATAAAGGAACTATACATTTGTCTCATAAATCGTAACATTGTTCAAATGACCCAACAGAATTCTCCCACAACCGCAGTCGTAGTTTGCACGCAAAATCTCGAGAAGCATGCACCCTCGAATGTCTTAGTGCGTGTAAAAAGACTTTGCTGGGAAATGAAATTTTAATAATCCTTCCCGACACTCTGAAATATAACGATTTCCGCGAACAAAGCCCTAGACACGGTTGGCTAGCAGTAACAAGTTAATATAGTAATCCACAAAAAACCTATACATATAAAAATAAAAAAAAATATCGCATTTTTTTTTTTTTTTTTTTTTTATTTTTTTTTTTTTTTAATTGTTGCTAATTTTAATCTGCCAACAGGCGTAGATGAATCTCCCTTATACTCTATCTAAAGTAATATCCGTAAAGTCATTCAAGCAGAGGTGATTCAGCAGAAAACTTTTTTTTATCTTTTTACCTGAATCCACCAGGAAGTTTCTCCACTAGCGAGTGTATCTCTGGGAGAAAAAACGGATGTCATTGAAAAACAAACTACGGTCTAAGGACAAACATAAAGCTATATACGTACCTTCGCATAGGCTCCTCAATGGAATTTCAAAATAGAGATAAATGACGAAGTTGAAAAATGTTAGTAATAGGAGTCATTAGGAAATCAAATAAGCCCATATAATTTTTCCCTCAAATGTCATGCCATAAAAGATCGGACTTGGCGTATCTGCGTAGATTCTGTCGCTTAAACAAGGAAACGACTCCCGATAGTTTCCAGTGCGATGTACCAACGACATCTTATCTCTGTTAGGTTAGAATTTTTTTCACCAACTTGGACTTACTTAAATGGGGCTTTGGTTTTTACCAGATACCATTCCCTAAGTGATTGTGCCTCATACACCGTTTTCAGCACACTCAGGGGACATTATAAATTTTTTAACGTATGCGTTCCGGCTTACGTTGCGCCCCAATTACAAATATAGTGTTTGGAGACTTTTAGGGGATAAACCTACATGCCTATATGGATGATCTTGTAACTCTTTTCTAATACCTTAGAAGTACATTCACATAAAGTAGAGCTAGTGCTACAGAGACAAAGACAAATAATCTCAGAATAAAATATCTAAATGTGAGTTTTTTAAAACCGAAACATGTTTATCTAGGTTTATGTGTTCTAGTCAAGGTCTTAAAGTAGTCCATGGTAAGGTGTCGGCTATTCATAACTTTCCGGTACCTATTAACGTAAAAGGGGGATACAGCACTTTCGCGCTTTAGTGGGTATTACAATCGTAAATGTAAATATGTAACTCTTCAATCAAATGACAGCTCCTTTAACAGATCTTACGAAGAAGAGCGTAGATTTATTATGGTCTAAAAGCATCAACAGGCGTTCGATATCTTAAAAAACGGAATAATGCAGCTCACCTAACTTAAAATCCCTGATTTAAATAAGGAATTTTTTTTTTTGCAACAGACGCCTCAGACCAAGGGGTAAGAGGGTATTACTTCAGTAATATGATAAACAGTTTTCTATATTGCTTTTTATTCACGTAAACTAAATGCCCTCTGAAAGTAAATATACAGTAATAGGCAAGGAAGGGCTAGGTATCTTTAACTCACTAGTACATTTTAAGTTCATAATCTATGGCTATCCTGATAAAGTCCTTACTGAACATGAGTCCTTTACCGAGTTTTTCAAAGGCTTTTAATCACAGTCCAAAAGGAACTCGGTGACAAATTATCATTCAGGTCTTTGGAGCCAAGATAAGATATCTACCTGGAAAGCAATTATCATAGCTGACGCATTATCCCGCAATCTGCACCATACTGCAAAGAACCATTAATTGGACTAAAAGATATAGAAACATCCGTGCCTATTGTTAAAACGTACGGTTATCTAAAACAAGAAAAATTCCTTAACCCAAGAGATCGCGAGCATTGAATATCTGGGTTGGAGCGCAGAACCTGTTACAAACTGAACAAAGCAAGAGTCAACAAAAAACCCAAACAATAAAACACTTCGAATGGAAAGAGAAGTCAGCAGAATAAACACCAAAACAATAAACACTTCGAACTGAAACAGGGTCAGCGGCTAAGCAAAAAACAATAAAACACTTCGAGCAGAAACCCTAAAGCAAAAGTATATTTAAAGTATGTGTATCAGAATAATGTAATCAAATGTAATAATATATGTAGGTCCGTGACGAGGAAAACCCGAAGAAACACAGCAGATGACTAACGACCAGGTAGTAGTAATAATCTCTTTCATACCAATCGTCATAAACTGGTTGCATTCCGTCATCCAGGGATTCCCTACTATGTACAGAAAGCCAAATCACTGTTTTACTGGCCTACAATGCTTACAGATATAAAAAAGACATAACTGATTGTAACACGTGTCATGAAAACAAGGGACACACTAAGACACCTATCAGTTAAGGGCCTATCCTGTGCCAAATCAATCCTTGAAAGAATATACGTAGAATTTATTAACAGAATTACGAGTCTGACAGAGGGAATAAACACTTCTTAGTGTTAATAGTTTCCTTGACACGTTATATAGAATTAATGAGCACTAAAAACAAACACTGCAATTGAGTGCGTTAGGAATATTTATGATGCTAAATCAGTAAACATGGAATTCAACACATAATAATCTGTGGGACCCTCGGGTGGGTGTGGGTTAAATCAAATAATAATCTCCTTAACACGTTGTGTGAATTCCTATCCATTAAGAAAACCAATAGTAATGTTTTATCGCCCAGAGTCAACGGTTGGTAGAATAACGGATAATTAAATAGGAAGTGTCAATGTCTTACGAGTTATAACTCGTGATATTGGATCCGAAACTGGATTATAGCGGTTCTCGCGGTTTTAAATACCTTTATCATTTATATCTTGTATCTATAGAATAGATGTGCCGCAAGTAGCCTTATACGGTACGCCGCTAGAACACTTTTCACATATTCAAGCCAACCATTATTTATCAAATATATATAAAAAAAAATATATATAAATAAATAAATAAATATAAAAAATAAAATAAAATATGGATACAAGTGGAGTCAATATAATACACTCCGTAAGAAGTCGGAAGGGTTACAAATTATAATAAAAAAGGAAACACGATAAAATCAATAAGCAAACGGAACCATAGGTTAATTAAATATCCAAAATGTATATGCGTAAAGATTTGAACTCTAACTTAACGCTTTAGTAATGACAAATAAGCTAAAAGTTCAAACACATATCAAAACCTACTGACATATTGTCTGTCCCGGTGATTTATATTCGTAGTCAATGAAAAAAAATATATATATAATAATGATAAATAAATAAATAAATAAAATAAAATAAAAGAGATTTTAAAGTCAGGAAGTCTAGAAGTGAAAATGTTTATCTATGGAATAATCCTATATGAATCTTATACAGGGCTAATAATATATATAGAATTTGTATGGAAAACCTTTTTCATTAGTTTGAATAAGGAATATTTAATTTAACATAATCATGCAGTTTCCAACATGAAACTAATATATTGTTCAATTTTGGTACTGTTTTTTTCAGACATTCTTCTCATGTGGGTCGAGTATTAAAAAACACAAAATTTATCCTAAAGTCGTATTTATTACAGCAAGTAACGTAACTCTTAAGCTGGTGACGACGTCATCAGTTCTAGAAGGTCTGTCGCGTTTGCCGTATCAGCATTGATTCCTTTAATCTCAAATATCTGCTTGCACAGGCTTCATCTCGCGCTTGCAAAGCAGATTGACTGGAGAAAGGAATGCTTAGCCCGACTTCTCATGGGCAAGGCAGACGTTAGGTACAAGTGTCTGTCGGTGATGCGCAATGCAACTTGCAATCATTTTAAAATTAATAAAACAAAAATAAGGAAATAGAATTTCTATAACATCAAAATGAATAATTTTTTTTTCTGAACCTCATAGCATTAGAAGTATCAAGTCATGGGAAAATGTCGCATTTTCTGAAAAAACCCAAAGTTTATATAGAAATTAGTTACATAGTGGGTTTTTTTCGCTTGCATCTCCTACCTATTAATAAAGTTTTTAAAATTAACCTCAGAGGATGCGCGCGAGAAAATTGAATATGAAACTTTTGTTAGGGGCACATAGGATCAGATTTTATCACAACTTAATTTCAGTTAGCGTAGAGAAATACAGAATCATGATTAAAATTCTCTTTGGACTCTTATGTTGCTGGCAATCTTACAAAATAGCTCCGTTTTCCACTTCTTTGTCTAGTAATTTACTACCAGTAATATCGAATTTCTTTGGGATTCGTATTGATATCTGTTTATTTTTTATAATATGGATATTTACAGTCATCATAGACCTGGATAGGTTCACTCATTGTTAATGCCATGGATAAAAAAGTTTGTACAGCGGACTCTTTGAATTCCAAAATATCAGCGAATTCATGTGGTTAAGTCTGTCTAAATGGCTCTCCCTCCCCTGTGTATTTGGATGTCGTCCTGATTTTACTTTGCCCTTGTGACAAGTATAATTTCACTTGCAGGCTGATTAATGGAACCTGTTACAGTATCCTGCAGTACGAGAGTTTCACATCGCAACTTCAAAAAATCGTTCGTCGCTGCGGACGACGGCAGTCGAGTAACAACCGCCTACAATGTGAAAGGAATAAGCACCATCATGGACTTCTTCGACCGATACCCGTATCCCGACGTTAATCTCGTTTTAATGCGGAATGACTCCGGCGGCTGTCGGAAATCGGCTACAAAAAGGGACATACTTCCGACAAATTACGACCCGAAGGATATTCAACTACTTTGCTGGCGAAGGACTCGTGCTGGGGATGTTTTTTTTATTCATCGCGAAACGTAATCGTGTAGCTTAGGACGCAGAGAATAAGTATGAGCGCAAAATAGAACGTTAGACCCGCCCAGGCAAATTTTCCCCTTGTTGTTTTAAACCCTGTGAAATCGGCCGCTTCATTTGGCTATAGGTGGTTGTCTGGAACTGTGTAATGGACGAAAACTTGTTCGAACGCTAGTTAAAAGTGAAGTAGTATAACCTCGGTCATGTATCCTATATATAAAGTATCATGTATCCTATATAAAATAAATCATAAATAACAGAGTTGACATATATCTTTGCGTAGTACGCAATAGGAATAAAATATATATACTATTATTAATAAATTGATCATAAATAACAGAATCTAAATATATCTTTGCTGTACGCAATAGGAATCTATTTAAAGTGCACATATATTAATCATAATTATATGAATCCATACTATGTATAAACAAATCAGGTAGCCTATAATCAATCTGTTACCTTTTATCTTACCAATATCTGCAGTTATATATGAGTTAGTATATGGATTAATGAATCAGATATAAAACATTTAGCATAAAAATCAACGAATCAATCAGCATAAACATTAATAATGTTATCAATTCATATATGAAATTTTTATCAGTTAAAATATGATTTTTATTATGTTAATCTTCATTCTATGCAATTATCAGAGTACATTTGTATTTTCTGTAGCATATGTATCTTAATGAGATGAAGTGAAAAACTGTATCATTATATATCACGTGATCACTATTATTTACCAATATCATTGTTTTATATTTTATTACTTGAATCTGTATTAGTGTACACCATTAATTTTTTTTGACTTATAAGTATTTTATATATCATATATATATTCACATAGTGTCTGTATCACACTCCTATAAGTCAATTGCAAGTCAAGTTTGAGTAATATTCAGTAGTTGGTTTTGGTAGCTGACCGAGCTAATGTAAGTGTGACATAATAAAAATATGGAATGTTAGTCCATATATAAAAGACTAAAACTAAAGAGGTCAACCAGATTGCTTGCAGGAATGTGATCAGACTAGAGACGCTAAGATAACATGCCGTCAACCGTGTAGTCATTCAATTGTTTATAAACATTAGTCCAAGCTCCTGCTTGAGACAACTACCGCGACCTATAATTCAAACGGCCTACGTGATCTGTAGCGTGTCTCATTTTGATTGTGTGTTCGTATGAAACACTATGTCATTTGTATGTATGTTCATATGTTCGAACTACTGTCTGTTCCTTCATAACTTGTAACAGAGATGGTAGACAGGCAGAACAGAGTTAGCTATCGTCATTAGAAGACCTGTATCTCTTTACCTAAGCTTTATCATGTAGAGAGAACAGAAGTAGCCATCATCATTGGCAGAAGCGATCAAGCTATCGTTATTAGAAGACTTGTACAATCATACCTGATCTTCACCATTGTAAAACTCAGAAGAATATATATATTTTTATACTTCGTGTTTTCTACAAGAAACCTCCTCACCGAATCATCATGGGTTTAACTCATCGTCGTAATAACCAACAAGATAATCCTGACTTCGTAAGTGATCTACAAACCCCAAGACACTCCATTGAAGATGGAAGTGCAATACAACCGACTTAGCGTAAGATTATCGCAAGTCTAACATTACCTCATAGGGCGCCTTATTATACAAGGCAACAGCCCTAAAAGTGGTGGCAAGCGTACCAGAAGGATCTACAACTTCTCCGAAGATAAAAACAGAATAATAAATCATGAAGTCAACGACGACGAAAGCAGCAGATTCTTCAAGCAACTTATTATCATCGTTTAGTGAGCGACTTCAGAAAACAACAAGAACTCTTAACGACGACGAAAGCAAGAGATTCTTCAAGCAACTTAGTATCATCGTTTAGTGAATAACTTCAAGAAACAAAACCGACGTGTCCTTTTCCTACGTCAACGCAAGCTTCGTCTCTCATTAGAATCATTCAAGAAAACATCGTTAGTGAGCGTTTCCGGCACTTCAAGAAACAAACCGAACGAAGTCTGCAGCATCGGATTTTCAAGGGCTCGAATCATCCCAACAACACGCACGGGGAAAAACTGAAGCCAAACCAGGTCATCCGCTAAATAGAGAAGGAGGACCAAGGCCGTGTGTCGTTATTGGAACACCGTGACTTCCCACAAAAGCAAGCTAAGTACAATTTTATTCATTTGGAGTTTCTTTGACTGTTTCCTTTACAGGTCGAATTTCGTTATTACCTGTGGCTGAAGTTACGAGACATTCTTAATCTTACTTTTTTACAGAAATTATATACATCATTGAGATTTCGCTACTGCGAGTTTTTTATCTTTGAGTGTCGTTTCCAGAAGTTCTACTGAAATATCATAATCATATATTGTGTTAATTTTATCATTTTGGGTTGATTATTAATCCCTTACGTAAAAACAAAAATTATATTAAACAGTGAATATGCGTTTATGCAGTGGACGTCTGTATTTATACAGATGCATGGATAGGGTCGTTAAGCACCGTAGTGATAGAAAACACACAAAAAACAAGTGGAACACCCGTTACAAATCTATATAAATTAGAGGTAACACTATTTCGGGTCATGACAATAAATGCTCCTTTGCAAAAGTCCCGATCGCAGTTTTAGCCTTGAGTTTTTGAGTTATATATAAAAAATCGAACCTCAATGACTCAACTTAACTTTAAAAATATGGCTGGATTGCAAGGAATAACATGTCTGTAAAAGACTTTCATCAGGCTAAATGCGCTGACCAGGATCCCTCACTATTTCAAATTTTAGCAAAGAATAAAGTAAACAACAGCAAGTACAAACATTTAATAGTGAATGCAGTAGAGATAACTTGTCTTAATAGTAATCGCTCAACTCCTAATAGTTCGTCATTCATTGCTTTTATACGTAACCAGCAACATAATGCTAAAAAACACGCAATACGTTGCGATGGTAATAAAGAGAAGGATCCTAATTATTACAAAAAGAAATAGAAACAGTAGCCCGTTCAGAATCAAACAAGCAAACTCGGTGACTGTGTCACCTAGTCAAGCAAGCGGGTCAAGGTCAGTCAAAAACTGCCGAAGTGTTCAAAGCATAGCAAATTCCACACAATAAGCGACACTAGCAGATGTGGGGAAAAGCGATGTTGGATCATACATCCCAAATACTTTTTTAAAATTAAAAAGGAATTTCCTATGCATCACACGACCGTATAAAGTAATCAGAGCAGTTTTCGTTTTTTTTTAATACGTAAGTTATTATAAGTAGTGGTGGATAAAGCCCGACTGTATGCGCCGTAAAAATTAGAATATCTTGTTTATTCCTTAGTACACGTAATATCCTGTATTTACGGACTCACCGTCTGTTGTTCGAACTTCCCTAATGAGAAGTCCGGATAAGCGAGCGTTTACAGATACTCTATAATTATAAAAAACATTGATCTGTATCTAGTGTAATTGTAAGATTCATCTAGGGGTATACAAAATATTTTCTTACATCCTGCAAAATAAGGCGTGTTTATCAAATGAAAACTATAAACCTTCAAACATATTAAAATCAGTTTGAACAAAAAAAAAAAAAAAAAGAGACAATTAATCAAATAATAACTTATATTAAAGGAACTATACATTTGTCTCATAAATCGTAAACATTGTTCAAATGACCCAACAGAATTCTCCCACAACCGCAGTCGTAGTTTGCACGCAAAATCTCGAGAAGCATGCACCCTCGAATGTAGTGCGTGTAAAAAGAGCTTTGTGGGAAATGAAATTTTAATCCTTCCCGGACACTCTGAAATATAACGATTTCCGCGAACAAAGCCCTAGACTCGGTTGACTAGCAGCAACAAGTTAATATAGTAATCCACAAAAACCTATGCATATAAATATCGCATTTTTTTTTTTTTTTTTTTTTTTTTATTGTTGCTAATTTTTAATCTCGCCCAACCAGTCGTAGATGAATCTCCCTTATACTCTATCTAAAGTAATATCCGTAAAGTCATTTAAGCAGAGGTGATTCAGTAGAAACTTTTTTTTTTTATCTTTTACCTGAATACCAGGAAGTTTCTCCACTAGCGAGTGATCTCTGGGAGAAAAACGGATGTCATTGAAAACAAAATACGGTCTAAGGACAAACATAAAGCTATATACGTACCTTCGCATAGACTCTCAATGAAATTTCAAAATAGAGATAAATGACGAAGTTGAAAAATGTTAGTAATAGGAGTCATTAGGAAATCAAATAAGCCCATATAATGTTTCCCTCAAATGTCATGCCATAAAAGATCGGACTTGGCGTTATCTGCGTAGATTCTGTCGCTTAAACAAGGAAAACGACTCCCGATCCGTTTCCAGTGCGATGTACCGACGACATCTTATCTCTGTTAGGTTAGAATAAATTTTTTTCACAACTTGGACTTACTTAAATGCTTTTACCAGATACCATTCCCTAACGTGATTGTGCCTCATACACCGTTTTCAGCACACTCAGGGGACATTATAAATTTTTTAACGTATGCGTCCGGCTTACGTTGCGCCCAATACAATATAGTGTTTGGAGACTTAGGGGATAACCTACATGCCTATATGGATGATCTTGTAATCTTTTCTAATACCTTAGAAGTACATTCACATAAAGTAGAGCTAGTGCTACAGAGACAAAAGACAAATAATCTATCTGAAAAAAAATATCTAAATGTGAGTTTTTTTTAAAACCGAACATGTTTATCTAGGTTTTATGTGTCTAGTCAAGGTCTTAAAGTAGTCCATGGTAAGGTGTCGGCTATTCATAACTTTCCGGTACCTATTAACGTAAAAGGGGGATACAGCACTTTCGCGCTTTAGTGGGTATTACAATCGTATGTAAATATGTAACTCTTCAATCATGACAGCTCCTTAACAGATCTTACGAAGAAGAGCGTAGATTTTATTATGGTCTAAAAAGCATCAACAGGCGTTCGATATCTTAAAAAACGGAATAATGCAGCTCACCATAACTTTAAAATCCATGATTTAAATAAGGAATTTTTTTTTTTGCAACAGACGCCTCAGGACCAACAAGTAAGAGGGTATTTACTTCAGTTATATGATAAACAGTTTTCCTATAGCTTTTTATTCACGTAAACTAAATGCCCTCTGAAAGTAAATATACAGTAATAGGCAAGGAAGGGCTAGGTATCTTTAACTCACTAGTACATTTTAAGTTCATAATCTATGGCTATCCTGATAAAGTCCTTATGAACATGAGTCCTTTACCGAGTTTTTCAAAGGCTTTAATCACAGTCCAAAAGGAACTCGGTGACAAATGATCATTCAGGTCTTTGGAGCCAAGATAAGATATCTACCTGGGAAAGCAATTATCATAGCTGACGCATTATCCCGCAATCCCGCACCATACTGCAAAGAACCATTAATTGGACTAAAAGATATAGAAACATCGTGCTATTGTTAAAACAGTATCTAAACAAGAAAATTCCTTAACCCAAGAGATCGCGAGCATTGAATATCTGGGTTGGAGCGCAGAACTGTTACAAACTGAAACAAAGCAAGAGTCAACAGACATAACCCAAACAATAAACACTTCGAACGGAAACAGAGTCAGCAGCAATAAACACCAAACAATAAACACTTCGAACGGAAACAGGGTCAGCGGCTAAGCAAAAAACAATAAACACTTCGAGCAGAAACCCTAAAGCAAAAGTATATTTAAAGTATGTGTATCAGAATAATGTAATCAAATGTAATAATATATGTAGGTCCGTGACGAGGAAAACCCGAAGAACACAGCAGATGACTAACGACCAGGTAGTAGTAATAATCTCTTTCATACCAATCGTCATAAACTGGTTGCATTCCGTCATCCAGGGTTCCCTACTATGTCACAGAAAGCCAAATCACTGTTTTACTGGCCTACAATGCTTACAGATATAAAAAGCACATAACTGATTGTAACACGTGTCATGAAAACAAGGGACACACTAAGACACCTGTCAGTTAAGGGCCTATCCTGTGCCAAATCAATCCTTGAAAGAATATACGTAGAATTATTAACAGAATTACGAGTCTGACAGAGGGAATAAACACTTCTTAGTGTTAATAGTTCCTTAACACGTTATATAGAATTAATAGCACTAAAAACAAACACTGCAATTGAGTGCGTTAGGAATATTTATGAGTGCTAAATCAGTAAACATGGAATTAACACATAATAATCTGTGACTCGGGTGGTGTAAAGCAATAATAATCTCCTTAACACGTTGTGTGAATTCCTATCCATTAAGAAAACCAATAGTATATTTTATCGCCCAGAGTCAATCGGTTTGGTAGAATAACGGATAATTAAATAGGAAGTGTCAATGTCTTACGAGTTATAACTCGTGATATTGGATCCGAACTGGATTATAGCGGTTCTCACGGTTTTAAATACCTTTATCATTTATATCTTGTATCTATAGAATAGATGTGCCGCAAGTAGCCTTATACGGTACGCCGCTAGAACACTTTTCCACATATTCAAGCCAACCATTAATTTATCAAATATATAAAAAAAATATATATATAAATAAATAAACTATAAAAAAAATAAAATAAATATGGATACAAGTGGAGTCAATATAATACACTCCGTTAAGAAGTCGGAAGGGTTACAAATTATAATAAAAAAAGGAATCACGATAAAATCAATAAGCAAAACGTAACCATAGGTTAATTTTATCAAATACCAAATGTATATGCGTAAAGATTTGAACTCTAACTTAACGCTTTAGTAATGACAAATAAGCTAAAAGTTCAAAACACATATCAAAACCTACTGACATATTGTCTGTCCCGGTGATTTATATTCGTAGTCAATGAAAAAAAAATAATATATAATAAAATAATGATAAATAAATAAATAAATAAAATAAAATAAAAGAGATTTTAAAGTCAGGAAGTCTAGAAGTGAAAATGTTTATCTATGGAATAATCCTATATGAATCTTATACAGGGCTAATAATATATATAGAATTTGTATGGAAACCTTTTTCATGAGTTTGAATAAGGAATATTTAATTTACATAATCATGCAGTTTTTTCCAACATGAAACTATATATTGTTCAATTTTGGTACTGTTTTTTTTTCAGACATTCTTCTCATGTGGGTTCGGTATTAAAAAACACAAAATTTATCCTAAAGTCGTATTTATTACAGCAAGTAACGTAACTCTTAAGCTGGTGACGACGTCATCAGTTCTAGAAGGTCTGTCGCGTTTGCCGTATCAGCATTGATTCCTTTAATCTCAAATATCTGCTTGCACAGGCTTCATCTCGCGCTTGCAAAGCAGATTGACTGGAGAAGGCTGCTTAGCCGAACTTCTCATGGGCAAGGCAGACGTTAGGTACAAGTGTCTATCGGTCAGCGCAATGCAACTTGCAATCATTTTAAAATTAATAAACAAAATAGGAAATAGAATTTCTATAACATCAAAATGAATTAATTTTTTTTTCTGAACCTCATAGACATTTAGAAGTATCAAGTCATGGGAAAATGTCGCATTTTCTTGAAAAACCCAAAGTTTATATAGAAATTAGTTACATAGTGGGTTTTTTCGTTGCATCTCCTACCTATTAATAAAGTTTTTAAAATTAACCTCAGAGGATGCGCGCGAGAAAATTGAATATGAAAACTTTTGTTAGGGGCACATAGGATCAGATTTTATCACAACTTAATTTCAGTTAGCGTAGAGAAATACAGAATCATGATTAAAATTCTCTTGACTCTTATGTTGCTGGCAATCTTACAAATAGCTCCGTTTTCCACTTCTTTGTCTAGTAATTACTACCAGTAATATCGAATTTTCTTTGGGATTCGTATTGATATCTGTTTATTTTATATTATGGATATTTTTACAGTCATTCATAGACCTGGGATAGGTTCACTCATTGTAATGCCATGGATAAAAAAGTTGTTACAGCGGACTCTTTTGAATTCCAAAATATCAGCGAATTCATGTGGGTTAAGTCTGGTCTAAATGGTCTCTCTCCCTCCCTGTATTTGGATGTCGTCTGATTTTACTTTGCCCTTGTGACAAGTATAATTTCATGCAGGCTGATTAATGGAACCTGTTACAGTATCCTGCAGTATGAGAGTTTCACATCCGACAACTTCAAAAAATCGTTCGTCGCTGCGGACGACGGCAGTCGAGTAACAACCGCCTACAATGTGAAGGAATAAGCACCATCATGGACTTCTTCGACCGACACCCGTATCCCGACGTTAATCTCGTTTTAATGCGGAATGCTCCGGCGGCTGTCGGAAATCGGCTACAAAAAGGGACATACTTCGACAAATTACGACACCCGAAGGATATTCAACTCTACTTTGCTAGCGAAGGACTCGTGCTGGGGATGTTTTTTTTATTCATCGCGAACGTAATCGTGTAGCTTAGGACGCAGAGAATAAGTATGAGCGCAAAATAGAACGTGGACCCGCCCAGGCAAATTTTCCCCTTGTTTTAACCCTGTGAAATCGGCCGTTTCATTTGGCTATAGGTGGTTGTCTGGAACTGTGTAATGGACGAAAAGTTGTTCGAACGCTAGTTAAAAGTGAAGTAGTATAACCTCGGTCATGTATCCTAGATATAGTATCATGTATCCTATATATAAATAAATCATAAATAACAGAGTTGACATATATCTTTGCCTGTACGCAATAGGAATCTATTATATAAATGATCATAAATAACAGAATCTAAATATATCTTTGCGTGTACGCAATAGGAATCTATTTAAAGTGCACATATATTAATCAAATTATAATATGAATCCATATACATATGTATAAAAAACAAATCAGGTAGCCTATAATCAATCTGTTACCTTTTTTTATCTTACCAATATCTGTGTTATTATATGAGTTAGTAAAATATGATTTTTATGAATTCATCTATAAAACATTTAGCATAAAAATCAACGAATCAATCAGCATAAACATTAATAATGTTATCAATTCATATATGAAATTTTTTATCATTTAAAAGTTAAAATAGATTTTTTATCATGTTAATCTTCATTCTATGCAATTATCAGAGTACATTAGTATTTTCTGTAGCATATGTATCTTAATGAGATGAAGTGAAAAACTGTATCATTTATATATCACGTGAATCACTATTATTTACCAATATCATTGTTTTTATATTTTATTACTTGAATCTGTATTAGTGTACACCATTCTTTTTTTAATTTTTGTTAATTAAGTGATTTTATATATTATCTATATATATTCACATAGTGTCTGTATCCACTCCTATAAGTCAATTGCAAGTCAAGTTTTGGTAATATTCAGTAGTTGGTTTTGGTAGCTGACCGAGCTAATGTAAGTGTTTACATAATAAAAATATGGAATGTTAGTCCATATATATAAAAGACTAAAACTAAAGAGGTCAACCAGATTGCTTGCAGGAATGTGATCAGACTAGAGACGCTAAGATAACATGCGTCACCTGTAGTCATTCAATTGTTTATAAACATTAGTCCAAGCTCCCTGCTTGAGACAACTACCGCGACCTATAATTCAAACGGCCTACGTGATCTGTAGCGTGTCTCATTTTGATGTGTGTTCGTATGAAACTATGTCATTTGTATGTATGTTCATATGTTCGAACTACTGTCTGTTCCTTCATAACTTGTAACAGAGATGGTAGACAGGCAGAACAGAGTTAGCTATCGTCAATAGAAGACCTGTATCCTCTTTACCTAAGCTTTTATCATGTAGAGAGAACAGAAGTAGCCATCATCATTGGCAGACGCGATCAAGCTATCGTTATTAGAAGACTTGTACAATCATACCTGATCTTACCATGTAAAACTTCAGAAGAATATATATATACTTCGTGTTTTCTACAAGAACCTCCTCACCGAATCATCATGGGTTTAACTCATCGTCGTAATAACCAACAAGATAATCCTGACTTCGTAAGTGATCTACAAACCCCAAGACACTCCATTGAAGATGGAAGTGCAATACCAACCGACTTAGCGTAAGATTATCGCAAGTCACTAAATTATACCTCATAGGGCGCCTTATTATACAAGGCAACAGCCCTAAAATATATATATATATATGAATAACTTGATCACGAACTATATGAAACGTGATGCTATGTTTTCATTTTTTTTCTTCGTGGCAAAAACCTTTATATATATATATATATATATATATATATATATATATATATATATATATATATATATATAATATATATATATATGTGTGTGTGTGTTGTATTTGCAAGCACTAAATGCTGGCCGTAATACGTGCCATTGCATTGCTGAGGACTCTGCAGCAAGAACGCGCACTCAATAGCAATAAACGGAGCCTTCAACACAGGCACCAATGTTTCGGTCATTCTCTAACGTCCTCCTTTCATGAGTCAGAAGACAAACCCTCTACGGTCAGAAGACAATTTTACACATACACAGTTCTTTCTACGGTACGACTTCACATAATACAATCGATTCCCCTGGGTGTGTGCGCATGCGCCACATTAGGGAACGTTCAGTATCTTACTCAGTCGCAGTGCAACAGGTGCAACGTGTTGGTTAACTTGGTTTAATAGAATTTTGGTGTTCCATTAAGGCGAATATGTTAAGGTATCTAATTCTTTTATGATTATTTACATTAATATATTTCCAACTTATATTTTTGCCATCTTCTAAAGCACACTTACAATTACTGACGCTACAAAGTGTTTTGATTTTCTCCCGTCCGACGAAATGAACAAGCCCGCTAGCCATTTTAACCAGTTCCCTTCGTAAAGTCAGAGAGTGGTCCTCTAGTGTGTGCGTTCCTCGTGTAGAAAACGTTCTCGTTATGGAGGGTGATACAGGAAACAATTCAAACGATGAAGTTGACTTCAAGAACTTGATTGTTGAAGAAAAATGCAGTATAGTCCTAGAAGAGTGTGACACAGACTTAATTCAAGACAATACTAACGACAACAGTGTAGATGGCGACACGAACAAAATCACTATGACTCGAGAGGAGAAGTTTAGACTGACGAACAAGAAATGTGAAAGGTTGATAAAGTACCTCAGTACGGGTTCACACGTCCGGGGATTGACACAGAATCAAAAGCGAATCGTAAGGTCTCAAGCCAAAAATCACATATGGGACAAATCGAGTAAGTTTAAGTAGCCTTGAAACGTTAGTGAGGTGCTTGTCAGAACGAAAGTTGCAAGCATTTCAAATATTTTTAGACGTAATCTCTGTAGTAGGGCAAGTATGCATATATATTTAATGATAACCATTGGAATTTTTGTGTATTTTTAATTTCTACACTTTAACATTTCAAGTTTTTTTATACTAATGGCATACATATTTGACGGAGAAAAAAAAATTAATAGAAAAATATTATTAAATAGAAATACAGTCCCGTAAATTCACGCGTACAATTTCCTTTAAAAACTAAAGATAATTAAGCAAACTTTGCCGCTGAACTACAAAAGTAGACTATAAGACTACCCGCACATTATATATATATATATATATATATATATATATATATATATATATATATATATATATATATATATATATATATATATATATATATATAATAATATATAATATATATATATATATATATATATATATATATATACTACTATATATATATGTATATATATATATATATATATATATATATAATATATATATATATGTGTGGTGTGTGTGTGTGTGTGTTTGTGTGTGTGTGTGTACAAGATTTCAGGAGGTTTCATAATACAATTCTCAGTAATAGGCCTTAATTTAGTATAAAAAAAACTTTTCGCACACAAAACACGGTGCATCATCAGTCTGTGAAAAATAAAAAACAATTACATTATATTAATACATAAAAGGAATTCATCAAAGACTAAAATTAACATTAAAAAACAGTAAAGAAGCGTTATTATTTTCTAAAAAGACAGTAAAATAAACAAGAGAGAGACTACTAAAACACCAACTATCTAAGGCAGGGGTTCTCAAAGTGGTCGAGATCGACCACCTGGGGTCAATAGGACCAGGGGGTCTATGAATTGTCAGGGGGTCGATGAATAACTAACGTGTCGGAGAAGTAAGTTACATATACTCGTACATCTAAAGTTCCAAACATATTTTCTTACTAGATGTTACTTTTTTATCATACTTAATGTCAAGTACTAAACTAATACTACTCTAATTAATTCTAACAGTTTTTTTTTTTTTTTTTTTTTTTTTTATAAATGCTAGTCCAGGGGGTCGATAGAAAATTTGAAACTTCATAAGGGGGTCGAGGAGTTAAAAAGTTTGAGAACCTCTGATCTAAGGTAAGAGAAGGGGGAATGACAAAAACTGAGGTTCCAGTCATGACGAAAACAATGCCACATACAGAGCTGAAGCCGAGGTGTTATTGTTTAGTGAAGGAACTAGCCTTTTCATGAGTAATATGACTCTAAGGTGGTTAAGTGATCTGGGCCCTTCGTATAGCCAATTATGGAGAAGTGCTGTTCAAGATCTCTTATTTTACAAACTGCAGCATGATTTCTGATATTAGAAAATTCTGGTTGCTTAATTCTTTGACCTGTACGAAAGCTAAAACCCATATGGCTGCAATATCTCACTTGCAGTAACCTTCGAGTCGATCCAATTATGTAAGACCCCGGACATCCAGGGCATGTGAATTTATAAACAACATTCGATCTCATGAAGAACTGCAAGCGAGCTTTAAAATATATAAATGAACCTATTTTACATGGATTATTCGGAATGAGTTTTAGTCGAAGACATGGAATTTCCTGTTCAATGATTTTACTAAGTCTAAGTGAGAACTTGGTATCAGACATACGGGACAGAAGCAAAACAGTTTCTTTGGAACATCAAAATTAGCAATAGGTGGTTGGAGAAATTTGGTTAATAATTTACTAATGGTTCTATGGACTATATTTTAGGATATGAATTTTTCTGAAAGAAGTTTAATAAAAATTCCATTTCCCTATGAAATATTGGCCAACTGGAAGATTATTTTAGTGCTCTATGAACTTAAGTGTAAATACTGTTTAGTTTGAAGGTTTTTTTGACATGAACTATAGTAATTGTTGGCTAATCCCGTATATGTCATTTTTCTGTGCACAGCTGTGGTCAGTTCAGAGTTAGTTCTCGTGACATTGATATCTAGAAATGGTAAACTGCCTCCGTTCTCCCTCTCCATTGTAAATTGAAAATTCGGATATTCAGTTTACAATGGGAGTTGCAAATTGAAACACACATTTATGACATGGCGGTCGAAAATCCAAGTTCAAACACACATTTATCACATGGATGTCGAAAATCCACTGGATTTTCGACCGCCATGTCATAATTGTGCTTGAAATTGCAACTCCCACATCGAATAAAGGATTGAAAATTATTCAGTCATTAAACCACCCAACCAGCATAGAACAAGCCGTTGACAACAGAAATATTCCCCCACGAAGATCAAGACGAATTCTGGAAAGGTCGAGGGCTCAACCACCTGCTCATACATAATAATAGTTAATTAGCTTGTACCTAATCTTTAATTGTTTCAAATGTTATAAGAAAAGTCTGTTTGTGCTCCTACATGTCAGTTCCTAGAGGCGATATATCACATTTTAGTGAACAAGACCACAGCTGATGGTCGAAAGCTATGCTGTACAAGAAATATATATTTTATAAACTACAGAAGGATTTTACATCATTGTGGATTGTATCTCACATTTACTTAGAGGTACGGCATAGTACCTAGCCTCTGCATGTGTATATATATATATATATATATATATATTATATATATATATATATATATATATATTGTGTGTGTGTGGGCGTATATACATACTTCTAAAATAAGTAATAAGTAGAATTATTATTATTACTTCAGGGATTTTGTGAGAGGAAAGAGATTGAAGGTGTCAGGGCTTACAAAGACACTTGTCAGTGCTTACGCAGTCAGCTTTTAGAGCAGGCTCGCATGGAGACAAAGAAATGCACACGTTGATAACATCTTGTTGACTTGCTTTTCCTGAACTAATTCTGAAAAAATGTCACAGAAGTTTCTCGCAACGGAAGTTGATTATGGGCGTGCTCTGTGTGGGAAGTATGTACGTAAGTTGGTTTGATGGGTGAAACGAGATCTCACAAATTGCCCAAAGGAAGTCCCGGTCTCGGACTCCTGCCGATTGCCAGTATGTATCAGTGAGAGATCACAAGTAAACTGGGAACTTTGACAATGTCACGGACATTATATTATATATATATATATCTATATATATATATAATAATAAGGAATATATATATATATATATATATATATATATATATGTGTGTGTGTGTGGTGTGTGTGTGTGTGTGGTGCGTGTGTGTGTGTGGTGTGTAGTGTGGTGTGTCGTGTGTTTGGTGTGTGTTGTGTGTGTGGGTGGTTTGGTGGTGTTTGGGACATTGTGTTATGTTGGTTTGCTTAATGATTTAAATGCATAGTGCTTTTAATAAGGATAGCTCAATTAAGGACCTGATATCTCATGATGATCATCATTTCATTTCAATTTAATCATATTCAATTTTTCTTTGGTTTTGATAATAAACTTTAGTTTGATAGACATGGGTTTCCAGTACGTTTTAGAGGGAGAGAGACGGTTGTGAGTGAAACGGTAGACTTGGAGACTTTATATTAGTTTTCTTTTGAGAATGAATCTGTACCGAGGTTAAAATTCTTTCGGCGGTAACACACACATGTACTATATATATATATATATATGTGTGTGTGTGTGTATATATATATATATCTATATATATATATATATATATATATATATATATATATATATGTATTTTATATATACTACGCTACAGCATTGCCACGTCGCACAGGGTTGTAAATGTGCGGATCGGTTTCCCCATAGGCTATAGTGCAATTAGGAGGCCCATGTGCTTCGCGGCGGGAAGAAAACTGTGGCGTCGAACAATGCTGGTGACCACAGCGCACCCCACTGCAGTCACCGTGGGTCCCACGAACAATGCCTGGAGCTATGTCAGGTGACATTTGGCTTGACCACCCATGACTTGTTTTGAACATTTCAAAACTGGAGTGGGCTACGGCGCTCCAGTGGGCGGAGCTCAGCGCCCTGACGACCTCTCACCGTATGTCCACAATTTGATGTACGTTTTACGGAACATTTATGGTTTACTGACGTTAGCTGTTGCCAACTACCAATTTCCGCCCATGCATGGGCGTGCGAGCGTTGATACGTGAATGTGTGACCTCAGCATGCTGGGGTCACACATTCATGTATCACGACGGCGCATGCCCACGTACGTGGATCATGGGCATCATCGCGGTAAAATGACCTTGAACAGCTGGTAAACAGGACACGGGCTGATGGACGTGAAGCCAGCACCGTAAATTGCACCGCACATGTATGCGCAACGCAAGCAAGGTTGGACGTCTACCTGGAACTTACGCCAATAGTGTAATGTTCGATGTACGTCAACTTCTCGTCGGAACCACGCCCACTGTTGTGGGGCTGTAGGGTACAAAATGGCCGGCCTGTAAACAGAGCGGACTGTAAAGTGATGGAACATGTATGAGAGAATGTAAAAACATTGCATTCTGAAAATTAAGGTTGTAAATTCCCTTTGGTAGAATTCTGCATGTGCTGTAAAATAATGTATATTTTCAACAGATAAAAAAAAAATTAAGTCAGGCATTATGATATACATACCATTGGTAGTCCCAACATCTTGGGCTTCTTTTGACGGACGATGTGGGGCTTGAGGAACTGGAATATGTTCAATATCCACTTCTCCCGGTCCGTCAGTCATCTGCTCGCCCCTTGTCATCAAAGGCCTTCCGCACCTCAGCTTTGTCCTTGTAGGCAGCCATCCCCTTGTTGTATATGAATTGGGCCTCGTGCTTGAGCCATTCACCCACCAGCCTCTCATTTTTGTCCAACAGGATGACATAGAGGTTCTTCTTACCCCCCAGTGGCACGTCGTCCTCAATGTCTTGGCTCTCCTCCATCTCTATCAAGGGAACGCTCTGTCCGTTGTCAATGGGGGTAGCTTTATGGAGAGTTTCCGTGTCACTTTCATCACTGTATCTCATCCAACTCCAACTCCTGTAGGTGGAAGATGACATTTCCCTTGTCCTGAGTGTCTGCAGGAGTGGCTGTAGGAGTCTTCTCCAGGCCGAAAGAAGGTCCTGCAAGATGTGACATTGATGGTCCCTTCCTTGGTCGTCTTGTGAGGTTCGGCATCTTGAAGGGTGTTGTGGAGAGTACTTGGAGGAGACTGCTGGTCTTGGAGACGGAAACAGCAGCTGACCTGACATTTTATACTACGCTACAGCGTTGCCACGTCACACAGGGTTGTAAATGTGCAAATCAGTTTCCCCATAGGCTACAGTGCAATTAGGAGGCCCACGTGCTTCGCGGCAGAAAAAAACAGCGCCGGCAAACACTGCTGGTGACCACAGCGCCTACGCCGCAGCAGTCACCGTGGGTCCCACGTGCAATGCCTGGAGGTACGTCAGGTGACATTTGGTGTGACCACCCACGACTTGTTTTGAACATTTCAAAACTGGAGTGGGCTATGACGCTCCAGTGGGCGACCGTACGTCTACGATTTTACATATGTTTTACGGAACATTGACGGTTTACTGACGTAAGCTGTTGCCAACTACCAATTTCCGCTCATGCATGGGCGTGCGTGCGTTGATACGTGACTGTGTGACCTTAGCATTAGTGCAAGTGGGATAGTTTCAGTGGAAAGTGTGGCCAACTTAATGACGAACCACTTAAAAAATATTGAACACGTGTGTTTGCACGAAAGACTTTTGAATATGACGTCGACTTTTCAAAGTAGAGAATATACTCTCTAGACCTTGGACTGTTTTGACGACGATTTTCTGGTGTCGTCGTCACGAATTTTCAAAATGATAGCGATCGAATTCAACCAAGGGTCTTGATTCACCCCACCGTCACCGTCGTTTTTATAGTATCTCTGAGAGCACGCATTTCATCATCAAAAGAAAGGTACGGCGGACAGTCATCAGAAAATTTTTTGGTCGAAGATATGAGGGACAGACAATGCTTAGGGACCATAAGCATGGTAGTTATATTAAAAGGTTTCAAGTGGAAAAATTATGAAGAAATCACCATGCGATTCAGAGAATACTTTTTTGATCTTTTTGATCGTTAATAGTAGCTAATAAACGCTTTCGTTTTCATGTCGTTTTTAACCAGGGTCGAACCCAAAGACATTTTTAAACAAATTTATTCGTGTTATGCAACAGCATAAAACACATAACAGCGCGACCCACCTATAGCGGATGGACTTCTGTTAAAAGGCATACTTGTTTTAACACTCTTGGAAGTCACAGCTGAGGCTGTTTGTTTACACGTTTTGATGACGATAGCCACCGTATGAAGAAGCAGGACCCACTGGGTCCTGCGAAGAACATGTGTGACAACCAGGAGACAGAATGAAGTCGACTTTTTTGGAAAGTCGACGACAAAGTCAGAAAAAGTCGACGGAAACATTGCTAGTGTGACAGAGTGGCTACGAAATGGCTACTTAACCACACCACGGGATGAGACTTCCGAGGTATTCAAAAATAATTTGCGAAACTTTTCCCGAGGCAGTCTTTGGCTAATTAGCGGGTGTACCCAGTACCTTCTTTTATATATATTTAGCTTTTTCTTTCTCTTCATTATCAAAGCGAAAACACATGCAACATCAAGAGTACAAGAGTTAAGTGGTCCTATAATTATAATATCATAATCTCCTATGCCAAAGTTCATATGTGATTCATCTTTAGTTCTCATAAGATCACTCAAGAAGAATGATTTCCCTGTTTAAAAAATGAAAGTCTGTAATATTTTGTTGGTAACATTTGAAGAACGGAATTGAATGCTTTGCAATGAAAGGCGTCAGTCAATAGACATATGTTCAGATTAATTGTGTATGAAAGATCATTTCACTTCACAAACCGTACATTTAGTGTTCATGCTACAAAATTGTGTAACATATTAGTAGTTACTGATGTCAGTTTTTGGAGGACTACAATGAGTTTTTAATTAAATGAATGGTGATGAAAAGTTACCAGAAGACAAGTCATCAAAGATTATCTTGTTTCCAGTGCGTAGCTTTAGGTAGAAAAAAAAAAACACACACGAAAAAGGGAGAGTATATACATCGTAATTTGACATGAAATATTACATTAACTTTGTTCAGTGCGTGTTTGGGATAGTTTAAGTACAGTTTGATTCTTCTGTTAAGTATTTTTTTGTTGTGTAGCTAATGGCTTTCATGTATTCTTTTACAGAGAAATTACTTTATTATACAGCCACGAAAGATGGCCGAAGAGTATTGGTTGTTAGAGATGAGAATCAGGTTGACAGTATTATCAAAACTGCCCATTTAAGAAGTGATGGAGGTCATCATGGAATAAATGTCACTGCTGGGATTATTGCTGCAAAATACTATTGGAACAATATGAGAATTGACGTTATGGACTATGTAAGTTCACAGAGTTCATGCAATGAAAGTAAACTGTCTTACTGGTTTAAAATGATTATTTCCCATTCTCATCACTTGTGTAAGCCATCTCAGTCTTTGAGATCTCTGGATTTCACATCCCCCACCAACGGGGTAACATGAATTCCCAATATACATCAGCCAGGTGCATCAGTCCTTTGGAGTTCCTCCTTTCCAAATTCTCCATAATTTTCCTCGCAAGTACTACTACTGTTCTTCAATCACCGCCCCCTCCCTTCCACCTTTCATAGATTGTGTTTAATAATGTGATGCTGTCTAGTAAAACCTTTCTTCATCCAGGTTATTGTTCCTCGTTTTTTCTTCTACTTAACATTTCAGTACAGCCATGCTCAAAAGTGATGCAGCATAATTTTTTATTTTAAATCTAAAATCTGATGCAGTGGCAAATTCATAGATAACACTATTTTCCTTATAGGTAGGTATATGAATATGATATCTTTTGTGCATTGGTAATTCCAGCACAGTTGCTACTTAGTGGTCTTCATAACTACCTCTTGAACATATAACAGTAGACCTTATAAGCTCAACTATCAACAAAATTCCAGAATAGGAATAATAATTACAAAAAAGTTTTCATTTAATTTTGATGTTTAAGGCTACATTCAACCTGCCTGAGTAGCAAAATGATTTAGTATAGGCCTAACAAAAATATTGCAATGCTTCTGAGATGTAAAATTGTTTATTTAAGGATATACTTTTATAGATTACCTTTTCTTTGAAAAATAAAAGGTGATGATGACTTAAGTTATAGTGATAGCTATTAATCTAGATATTTATTAGTGCTATGCTAAACCCTACACAGCACTTATTTTAAACTAAGAATGTTATTTTCTTGAAAATTGTGCTGCCTTTGGTGTATAATTGACTCATTCATAAGTTAATTTGAAGTGGAAGATTAAGTAGCAAATATGCTCTCCAGCCAGAAATGGTTGATATAAAAATGTGAATGCTAGATGTGATGTATTTTTAACAAGTAACAAAAACTATCACACCCAGGCCTAGGAACAGAATCTAGGCTTTAACAAAAGTATAATTGTATAGGTGAA